>NW_021146629.1:0-4791 GCF_002837175.3 Physeter macrocephalus
GGAGGAGAAGAGAGTAGGGTATGAACCCACAACCCTCATTTTTCCTGTTTGCCTTGCTGGTTGGAGAGGCTGGGGATCGTTCTGTAGGGTGCTTGTAACATGGGAATCTGGTTTCCAGCAGTTCATTCATAAGTGTGAACAGAATTCACCATTCAGTCAAGAAAGCTTTGAGTGCCTACTGATGTGAGCCTGGGAGGGACCTTCACAGTTAATGGTGTGATGGAGCAGGGTGAACCTGCAAAGGAGACTAGGAAGGTGTGGCCAGAGAAGGAGGAGGAAAACTTGTGGGGGCGGCAGTGTTGAGGGGGTAAGTGAGGTTAGGAATCCTAGGTGCTGCTGAGAGGACAGGATGAGGGGGTCTGAGAACTAGCCTTTGTCTTTAATGACATGAGGTCATTGGTTACCTTCGCTGTGTCCATGGAGGTGACAAAACCCACGTGGACTGAGCCTTCAGGTGGCCTGGGCCCCGTGGATGGTATGGTTCTTGACGATAATGTAAGGGGTAAGTTCCACGAAGGAAGCATGTAATAGTAGTCTTTATTTTTATTATTCATTTTTTGGGGGGCTGCATTGCACGGCTTGCAGGATCTTAGTTCCCCAACCAGGAATTGAACCTGGGCCCCAACAGTGAAAGCTCTGAGTCCTAACCACTGGAACGCCAGGGAATTCCCTAAGAGTAGTCTTTAGATTTTTATAAGGCCATTGTCCTGGAGCTTTTGTGATTTGCCAGATTTGTGAAGACTATTCCCATAGTCAGTAATGTATCCCATTAAATGCAATAAAGTAGACTTTGAAGATTTTGAATCAATTGATATTTCTGTTTTCTAAAGAACCATAATTTCTTAGTCCTCTTTACTTTGTTTCCATTTCTAACACCAGCATAAGGCTGTTAGCAACTAGTTAAGTCAACAGTTCTTAACCCTAGTGTCCTAATTTACTACTGTCATAATCAATTGTGAGCCGTGTTCAAGTGACTTGCTACTAATTACTGGTTAAGGCACTATACTTTTGGATGACCTACTGGAAAGCAAGGTGATTCCTGGAATAAGATTGTTTTCCCTTGTATGGTTTCTGATATGCATTATTGAGTGGGGTGGAAAGGGTAGAAACAGAGCCAGCTCGTGCAGCATTGCCTGTCATCTGCTGTGCGTCGGCTGAGAACGGCTGGGCCCTAGTGAGGAACTAAAAAGTACAAAGAAGCACAATGAATGCTTTAACAAAATTACAGTTACATGTATCATGGCCCTGGACTTACCAGGAGAATGCTCGCTGTCAGCTGTACAGGTCAATCACTGAGGGATTCTGGGACAGGAGAGAGAATGGTGGGCTTGCGGAAGCCAGGGGTCAGAGAGGCTTGGCTGGAGGAATTGACCTTTAGGAGTAGAACTGGATCTGTTGAAATGCCCATGGGGCAGGCAGTCCCTGCAAATGAGACAGCTGACCCCAGGCCTCCAGAGCTGTAGTTCTTAGCTGTATCTGTGGGTCAGCATCACCTGTGGCTTTCTAAAGTGCTGAGACTTCCACCTTGGGAGGTCTTGATTCTGCATTAGCAGATAATACCCCTCCCCTCAGCCTCTCAAGTGGTTCTGATATATATATACATACACACATACATATACGTATATATATATATGATATATGCTAGGGTTGAATCCATGTTACTTTGAGGCTAGTGGAGGAATGAGAGGTATCACGATTTCATCACTGGACATCTTTAGGAACAAGTACAGATTCACATGCACGTGTACATGTGTGCACGAGACACAAACACACTCTTACACCTTTAAGTAGCTTTTGTCTGAATATAATCAGGCCTTACATGTATAAAGGTAGCTCTGTAAGAAGTAAACGTTGAAATGCTTAATGTGATGTTACAGTAGACAACAGTCAGGTGTCTCATTTAGCTCTCCAAATTGCAAATGTCATAGTCTTTCTTAATATTCTTGATACTGAGCTCTGAAGCGTTAAACTTCGAATAAGCATTGTGGAATCTTCCAAGAGTGTTTAACTTCTATTTAGCATCTCTGGTATTTCTCAGATTCTTTTTTTTAAAAAGCATCTTTATTGGAGTATAATTGCTTTACAACGGTGTGTTAGTTTCTGCTGTATAACAAAGTGAATCAGCTATACATATATATATCCCCATATCTCCTCCCACTTGTGTCTCCCTCCCACCCTCCCTATCCCACCCCTCTAGGTGGTCACAAAGCATGAGCTGATCTCCCTGTGCTATGTGGCTGCTTCCCACTATCTATTTTACATTTGGTAGTGTATATATGTCCATGCCACTCTCTCACTTCGTCTCAGCTTACCCTCCCTCCTCCCCATGTCCTCAAGTCCATTCTCTACTTCTGTGTCTTTATCCCTGTCCTGTCCCTATGTTCTTCAGAACCATGTTTGTTTTTTCTTTTGATGTATATGTGTTAGCATACAGTATTTGTTTTTGTCTTTCTGACTTACTTCACTCTTTATGACAGACTCTAGGTCCATCCACCTCACTACAAATAACTCAATTTTGTTTCTTTTTATGGCTGAGTAATATTCCATTGTATACATGTGCCACATCTTCTTTATCCATTCATCTGTCCATGGACACTTAGGTTGCTTCCATGTCCTGGCTATTGTACATAGTGCTGCAGTGAACAGTGTGGTACGTGACTCTTTTTGAATTATGGTTTTCACAGGGTATGTGCCCAGTAGTGGGATTGCTGGATCATATGGTAGTTCTCTTTGTAGTGTTTTAAGGAACCTCCATACTGTTCTCCATAGTGGCTGTGTCAATTTACATTCCCACCAACAGTGCAAAAGGGTTCCCTTTTCTCCACACCCTCTCCAGCATGTATTGTTTGTAGATTTTTTGATGATGGCCATTCTGACTGGTGTGAGATAATACCTCATTTTAGTTTTGATTTGCATTTCTCAAATGATTAGTGATGTTGAGCATCCTTTCATGTGTTTGTTGGCAATCTGTATATCTTCTTTGGAGAAATGTCTGTTTAGGTTTTCTCCCCATTTTTGGATTGGGTTGTTTGTTTTTTTGATATTGAGCTGCATGAGCTGCTTGTAAATTTTGGAGATTAATCCTTTGTCAGTTGCTTTAATTGCAAATACTTTCTCCCATTCTGAGGGTTGCCTTTTGGTCTTGTTTATGGTATCTTTTTCTGTGCAAAAGCTTTTAAGTTTCATTAGGTCCCATTTGTTTATTTTTGTTTTTATTTCCATTTCTCTAGGAGATGGGTCAAAAAGGATCTTGCTGTGATTTATGTCATAGAGTGTTCTGCCTATGTTTTCCTCTAAGAGTTTGATAGTGTCTGGCCTTACATTTAGGTCTTTAACCCATTTTGAGTTTATTCTTGTGTGTGTTGTTAGGGAGTGTTCTAATTTCATACTTTTACATGTAGCTGTCCAGTTTTCCCAGCACCACTTATTGAAGAGGCTGTCTTTTCTCCATTGTATATTCTGGCCTCCTTTATAAAAATAAGGTGCCATATGTGTGTGGGTTTATCTCTGGGCTTTCTGTCCTGTTCCACTGATCTATATTTCTGTTTCTGTGCCAGTACCATACTGTCTTGATCACTGTAGCTTCGTAGTACAGTGTGAAGTCAGGGAGCCTGATTTCTCCAACTCCATTTTTCTTTCTCAAGATTGCTTTAGCTATTTGGGGTCTTTGTGTTTCCATACAAATTGTGAAATTTTTTGTTCTAGTTCTGTGAAAAATGCAATTGGTAGTTTGATAGGGATTGCATTGAATCTGTAGATGCTTTGGGTAGTATAGTCATTTTCACAATGTTGATTCTTCCAGTCCAAGAACATGGTATACCTCTCTGTCTGTTTGTATCACCTTTAATTTTTCTTTCATCACTGTCTTATAGTTTGCTGCATACAGGTCTTTTGTCTCCTTAGGTAGGTTTATTCCTAGGTATTTTATTCTTTTTGTTGCATTGGTAAATGGGAGTGTTTCCTTAATTCTCTTTCAGGTTTTTCATCATTAGTGTATAGAATGCAAGAGATTTCTGTGCATTAATTTTGTATCCTGCTACTTTACCAAATTCATTGATTAGCTCTAGTAGTTTCCTGATAGCATCTTTAGGATTCTCTATGTATAGTATCATGTCATCTGCGAACAGTGACAGTTTTACTTCTTCTTTTCCGATTTGGATTCCTTTCATTTCTTTTTTTATTGCTGTGGCTAAAACTTCCAAAACTATGTTGAATAATAGTGGTGAGAGTGGGCGGCCTTGTCTTGTTCCTGATCTTAGTGGAAATGCTTTGTTTTACACCATTGAGAACGATGTTGGCTGTGGGTTTGTCATATATGGCCTTTATTATGTTGAGGTAAATGTTTGGTCTATGCCTACTTTCTGGAGGGTTTTTATCATAAATGGTGTTGAATTTTGTCGAAAGCTTTTTCTGCGTCTATTGAGGATCATATGGTTTTTCTCCTTTAACTTGTTAATTTGATGTATCACATTATTGATTTGCATATATTGAAGAATCCTTGCATTCCTGAGATAAACTCCACTTCATCATGGTGTATGATCATTTTAATGTGCTGCTGGATTCTGTTTGCTAGTATTTTGTTGAGGATTTTTGCATCTATGTTTATCAGTGATATTGGCCTGTAGGTTTTTTTGTGACATCTTTGTCTGGTTTTGGTATCAGGGTGATGTTGGCCTCGTAGAATGAGTTTGGGAGTGTTCCCCTGCTGCTATATTTTGGAAGAGTTTGAGAAGGATAGGTGTTAGCTCTTCTCTGAATGTTTGATAGAATTCACCTGTGAATCCATCTGGT
>NW_021146629.1:6421-25000 GCF_002837175.3 Physeter macrocephalus
TCTTTTGGTTGGAGCATTTAATCCATTTACTTTTAAGGTAACTATTGATATGTATGTTCCTATTACCATTTTCTTAATTGTTTTGAGTTTGTTATTGTAGATCTTTTCCTTCTGTTGTGTTTCCTGCCTAGAGAAGTTCCTTTAGCATTTGTTGTAAAGCTGGTTTGGTGGTGCTGAATTCTCGTAACTTTTGCTTGTCTGTAAAGTTTTAATTTCGCCATCCAATCTGAATGAGGTCCTTGCTGGGTAGATTAATCTTGGTTGTAGGTTTTTGCCTTTCATCACTTTAAATATGTCCTGCCACTCCCTTCTGGCTTGCAGTGTTCCTGCTGAAAGATCAGCTGTTAACCTTATGGGGGTTCTCTTGTATGTTATTTGTTGCTTTTCCCTTGCTGCTTTTAATATTTTTTTCTTTGTATTTAATTTTTGACAGTTTGATTAATATGGCATGTTTCTCCTTGGATTTATACTGTATGGGAGTTTCTACACTTCCTGGACTTGATTGGCTATTTCCTTTCCCATATTAGGGAAGTTTTCAACTGTAATCTCTTCAGATATTTTCTCAGTCCCTTTCTTTCTCTCTTCTTCTTCTGGGACCCCCTATAATTCGAATGTTGGTGCGTTTACTGTTGTCCCAGAGGTCTCTGAGACTGTCCTCAGTTCTTTTCATTCTTTTTTCTTTATTCTGCTCTGCAGTAGTTATTTCCACTATTTTATCTTCCAGGTCACTTATCCGTCCTTCTGCCTCAGTTATTCTGCTACTGAGCCCATCTAGAGTATTTTTCATTTCATTTATTGTGTTGCTCATCGTTGCTTGCTTCCTCTTTATTTCTTCTAGGTCCTTGTTAACTGTTTCTTGCAATTTGTCTATTCTATTTCTCTACCTTGCTCCTCCATCTGCTGTGTGTTTCTCTGTCTTCTCATTTTGCTTAACTTACTGTTTGGGGTCTCTTTTTCGCAGCCTGCAGGGTCATAGTTTCCGTTGTTTTTGATGTCTGCCCCCGTGGGTAAGGTTGTTTTAGTGGGTTGTGTAAGCTTCCTGGTGGAGGGGACTGGTGCCTGTGTTCTGGTGGATGAGGCTGGATCTTGTCTTTCTGGTAGACAGGACCACATCTGGTGGTGTGTTTTGGGGTGTCTGTGAACTTAGTATGATTTTAGGCAACCTCTCTGCTAATGGGTGGGGTTGTGTTCCTGTCTTACTAGTTGTTTGGCATGGGGGTCCAGCACTGGAACTTACTGGTCGTTGAGTGGAGCTTGGTCTTGGTTTTGAGACGGAGATCTCTGGGTGAGCTCTCGCTGACTGATATTACGTGGGGCCAGGAGGTCTCTGGTGGTCCAGTGTCCTGAACTCGGCTCTCCCACCTCAGAGGCTCAGGCCTGACACCCGGCTGGAGTACCAAGACCCTGTCAGCCATGCGGCTTCAAGGAAGGACTTGTCTCAGCTTCTGGGAGTGCTATCAGCGACAGCCCTAAGCTGTCACTTCCTTCAGAGTCCTCCTCAGCTGTACAGAGCCTCTCGGATTTTGTTTGCTTTAGTTCTTTTATACTTGGTATGTTTGTGTCATGCTTACTGGGGTATGCACATCACTGGAATACCCTTTATTCGTGTACCTGCTGGAAGATCAGCTGGATCCTGGAAGGTTAAGGCTTTTTGAAATTACAGACGGTAGACTAGCTAAGAAGTTGGAAGACCTGGGTTCTTGTCATGGTTCTTTGATTAACTTTTTGACTTTGGACAATCCTTTTTACATCTCTGGGCTTTAGTATACATATACATATATAAGTGGAACCTCGATTTGAGGTTTTAAAAACTGTGTATTCTGTGACACATGTGGTTAATAACATCAGATGTAACACTTTAAAGAATTTCTTGAGAGTATCTCTACTATACAGGGGGTGGACTGGGGGCTGCTGGAAATTCAAAGACATGTAAGACATGATTCTAGCTCAAATGAACATTCTATTTAAATTAATACCCAAACGCATACAGAGCTAAGTAACGAAAGATTAAATAACCATTCAAGTCAGTTAAATAGCAGACTATAAGATGTGATGTAATTAGTTGTTGGAGGAATGGGATAGCTCAGCATTTCCCAACATCTTCTTAGATCTTCAGTGTTGCAAGATGGTAATAGGTTTTCCTCAACAAATAGGTTCCTAGGTCAGTTGCATTTAGAATAGGTCAAATAAAATTAAACAGTTTATTAAAGACCTCAGAATCATAATCTCCATAATGAATACACATCTGCATAATCTTTGGTTTCCCAGACTTTATTGTCCAAGAAGCCCTTCATATCTTTGAAGATTATGGACTATTCACTAATGGAATGGAATGCAATCTGGGAAGCTGTATTAACGATGTACATTAGGAGTTTAAAGTGGGCAGAGGTGGCTTCAAGCTGGATTGCCAGGGAAATACATGGAAAAAGCCTGTGGTTGAGTTGTCAAGCCAAGTGACTGGAAGGACAAAGGACCCCTAACCCTTTCTTCAAAGGCTTAGTCGTCCTTCTTGGAAGTGCTCCTTTGACTGAATCAACCCCTCTCAAGTTCCAAATCCCCTGGGGGTATTGGGGGAAACTCACTTCCTACCACCCCTCACTCCAGTGCCTTTCTGTTTTGTACCAGTTATATCCAATAGCAACAAGCCGATTTCCACCTTCATACTTTGCCAATGTGCTATTATGAGGGACTCCTGGCACCAAAACAGAGCTTGGCTACTGCTTATCCACAGTGAGCCAGGATTGAACTGAGGCTGGCCCAGGGACTGGCTGTACTGTGTCACCCGGGGCTGCCCCTCCCCAGGGCTACTGATGTAGAATCCTCCAGAGGGGCCCAGGAATCTGTACTTTTAGCCTGCCCCAAGGCCAGGGATTTAGGAGTTGAACTTGGAAGCCTGTCTCTGGTTGGGTCCACTGAGCCTGTATATTCACCTTACATTAGATGCCATTAGACCCTTTGGGTCCAGAGATGCCCTGGGGAGGGCTTGGGAGACCCCACTACTATAGACTACAGGCTCACAGCAGTGAAGAACAACAGAGTTCCTAGTTGTTAAAGCCCTAATTCCATGTAGCTTCCCTCAAACAAGTACATTCCAAGTCTTGATAGAATTAGGTAGCAGTTACTGAATTGAGTCACTCATTTGCAAATGTAGTTACAGGTAATGCATGATCATATTAGAGCGATCCAGGGAGGGAAGAATGAGACTTGCAGTGGGCAGGCTGGGAGGGGCCTCTCCTCTTCATTTGGTTTATTCTGTTGTGTGTCTGCTCTTCCCTCTAGTGCCTTCTCTGTCATGAGTTTCTTGCCTAAAACCTGTGAGGAATTATTCCTTACAACGAGATGAGAGGTTGACCACTTCTGATTAAAGGCTAAAACACTTGAAATCCATTGGATGAAAAGACATTTATGTTTCAATCATATTTTTAATCACAGATTTTATTTTATTTTATTTTATTTTATTTTTTAAGGGCAGCAGACTCTGTAACTGAGATACAAAATATTAGAAAGAAGCTTTGGTTGTTAGGAGTAGTAATTCAAGGAGGAGTCTCTAGTCTCACCAATCTGTTACTCCAAATATGAAACAAGAAAGTACTTTAAAAGCCCAATACCAGAACCCAAGTTCTGACCTAATTTAAAATGTTAACATGCAAGTTATCCTATTAACAGACGACTAAGATGGAGCATTCTCTTCCGGTTTCTTCTCTTTTATTTGTCTAGGGGGCTTCTTTCTCTCTCCAGGGAGAGAGGGTATTATTGGCATAATTTTACAGGGCAACTGGCTGCTTCTTTTTGCATCCCTTGGTGTGGTGTCTCAGCTTTGCAGTTTTAGGGGGAAACTGGCTTTTGATGTGTAGCAAAAATAACCAATTTTAATATAAAATACTGAATGCTGGTTATTAAATTCTTTGACAGTAGGAAAAATAGTGTGTCACTGAGCATTGGTTTTCAAGGCCTGAAATAAAGTGGCTTGACTTGCCAAGAGAAGCCTTAGAGATAGATCAGCTCTTAAAGAAGGCAGGCCACATGGATGGTTATAAGTGGAGGTGCCTGGTACTGTAGTTTCTTATGAAGGGGTCTGTGGAAGTCTTGTGTGCAGCTGGAATCCTTTGCTTCTGAAGGATGGTCTGTGCCAGAGTTTGGTCCTGATGCTGGCATCTTCCTTTTCACTCCTCCCTCGCCTTCCAGGAGCTGAGGTAGATGCTTGAATAGCGGGTGAGCTGGCAGAAAGTAGGGGAGTTGAGAAATCCCAGTTGCTGCTGTATCAGGACCAGTCCCAGTTGCCTTCAAAAAACAAAGAGAAAAAGAACCTCTGTCACAGTTATGCATAGTAAGGACAAGAGAAAGTTGGGAGGTGGCTGGGTTTCCAGGCTTAATATTCATAGTCAAAGGTGTGTAGTTGGATGATTGTCGGTCTATATTTTCTGATTTAATCACTGCTCCCCTCCCCCGCACCCCCCTCATTTCCTTCTTGCCGTTTCTTCCCTGTCCTGGTTGTAAAAGGATTTGGATTCCCTGTCAAGTTCTCCCGCACAGTTAATTGTGTGTTGCGGCTCCAGTGCTGCTCAAGTGGCCCCAGTTGCATCTGTACCTGGACCCCAACTCACCTTTCTAATGTTATTTTCTACTTTCTCCTGCAGAATCTCTGCTCTGGCCAGGCAGCTTCCCAGCAGACCTCTCAGGGTGTCTTTGGAGCCCTCGCCCTTCAGCTCTGAATCCGAAAAGACCCCTGGCCTGGAACCCTCTTCTCCCAACTAACCACTCTCTTCCCTTCGAATCCAGATCCTACTCTCCGATGGCAAGGAGACAGGAAACTGGCATCGCTCAGGGGCACTGGAATATTATGAGCACAGCTGAGTTACCAGGCAGATTCAGAAGTTGATGGTATCTCAAAATCACCATCTTTATAGAAGAAAGACTTACTATTCCTTAGTTAACTTGGGAACAAGTTCAATATGTATATAAATATTCAACTTACACCCCCAGGATATGAAGTTGGGTGTTCAGCTTTTTTTTTTTCCCACCTAACATTATATTGTAAGCATTCTCATGTATCATTATATGGTCCTCCTAACATTTTTTTTTAAAGCTCAAGTCTTGCCTCTGTGTTTTGTGTGTGGTCTGAGGATTCCCTTCCTTTGGAATTGCCTGGGGTACTTGCCAAACCTGGTGATCCCTGGGCCCTGCAGTAGGTGGAGAGTGGAATCGAGATGGGGTGGGGTAGAGCGGGAATCCCTGGTGTGATTCCGAGGCTCAGGTAGGTAAGAGAACCCCTGCTTCAAACCCACCCGTGTGTGCCTCTGTCTGCCCTGAGTCTGGTGTGCGGTGTGAGGGGTCAGTGTGGCTGCTTAGCCGTCTGGCCAGCTCAGGGTCAGATGGGGCGAGTAAGAGCTGAGGAGAATCCGGGTTTCTGGGGGGAAGAGTCTACACAGCCCTGATGACCGGGCCGGGGCCTGACCAGGGCTGAGTGAGGGAGCCTCCCTGCTGTCTCCAGCCGACCTTTGGACCCTTTCATAGGTTTGTGGGCTTCAAGAATACTTTCTAGCCCTTGACTCTGTCTGGGTTTTACTTTTTTTTTTTTTTTTTTTTGCGGTACGTGGGCCTCTCACCGCTGCGGCCTCTCCCGTTGCGGAGCACAGGCTCCGGACGCGCAGGCTCAGCGGCCATGGCTCACGGGCCCAGCCGCTCCGCGGCATGTGGGATCTTCCCGGACGGGGACATGAACCTGTGTCCCCTGCATCGGCAAGTGGACTCTCAACCACTGTGCCACCAGGGAAGGCCTGGGTTTTATTTTTTAACTGTACATGTCAGAGCCATTTCTGAAGTCGCCGAATCTCTTTGTCTAACCTCTCCAAGGCAGGTGACCTGCACCTTTACACCAGGTGGTTGTTTGAAGCGACCCCTGGTCTGGAGCCTCCGGAGTCGAGATGCATGCGTGTGTGACATCACTGTGTGAGCGGATGGGAGAGAACCCTTTCCCAAAGGAATCAAACTTGGTTTTTCTCTCTTCCTTGGCTTTCACGCATTGTTTGGCTTTTTCATTCACCTGAAGGCGAGTTCAGGGCGCCGGGACTGGTTGCTCTCTCAGAAAAGAGAAGTGTTCTAACTGCAGAGATGGTGTGAGGCCTAAATTCCCCGCTTCCACCAGCCCAGAGGCCTCCCTGGTGCCCGTGGAGATGGGCTTTCTTGACTCTCTTGAGTTCTGTTCCTGGAAGGTTTCTAGAGCCTGTTGAAGGCTGAGCGTAGGATGATGACAAGGCCCGCAGAACACGGAGGGAGAAGGACAAGTCTGCGGGGACTTGGGAGGCCTGGGTGGACGGGACCAGATGGGTGTAAGGAGCAGCATCCCCCCCGGTCTTGATTTTCATCCGTGTCTGGCTGATGTTGTTTCCTCGTACACTGTGAGATTCTTAGCAGCGAATACCTATTCCATGAAGTTAGAGACGAATTAGACATAAAGGAGGGAAAAACCTAGCTAAACTGGAAACAAGGAGAAAATTGACTAGTTAAAAAAAAAAGAAGTTGTAAAATATACATAACATTTAAATGTACAGTTCAGCGGCAGCAAGTACGTTCACGTAGTCACACAACCATCACCGCTATCCATCTCCAGAACTTTTTCATCAAACTGGAACTCTGTACCCATTAAACAGTAACTCCTCCTTCTCCCCGCCTCCCCTTAGCCCCTGGCAACCACCATTCTACTTCCTGTCTCTACGGATCTATGTACCTCATAAGTAGAATTATAAAATGTCCTTTTGTGTCTGACTTGAGTGTTTTAAGTTCCCATTTTTCTATGTTGATATTTTCAGTAAGTCCTGTCGGTAGAGGAGAATCGTCTTGACTTGTCTCTCCTGTAGAGATGTCTCCCCGCCAGTCCCCCCCGGCTTTTACTTGTTGTCCAGAGTGGCAAGGCCAGTGTACCGCTTCAGCTAATCCTCTGTGTGGAATGAGCCGACAGCTGGGGGCTCCCAAAGTTTGCTTCCAGCTGTTCTCAGGCTTCAGCGTTTTCTCTAGAATGTCGAACTAGGGTTGCCAGGTACAATACAGGCTGCTAAGTTGAATTTATGTCTCAGATAAACAGTGAATAATTTTATTCGTACTCTGTCATGAATGTTGCACGGGACATACTTGTGTTAAGGAATTATTTGTGGTTTCCCTGCAATTCACATTTAACCAAGTATCCTGTATTTTTGTTAGCCAAATCTGGGCAACCCAGCGGTGAACACAAAGTGGTTCTTGGGTAAAAGGCCAGATAGTTGGGTAGGAAGATCTCAGGAGATGGGCCAATTTGATGGGAGGGCAGAGGTGATTTGGCATTGGCAACTTACTTTTGATAGAATATTAGAAACTTGAATCCTCGAAGTAGGATTTTTATAGTAATAGCATAGGCTCCTGTCTATTCTGTCTGTAGGTAAAGAGGCAGAAAGTACCTGTTGCTGATCAAAATACGACCTCTGCGTGGCAGGTGCCAAAAGTAGGAGCTCTTATCTGTGGTTGTTTATTATTCCTGTGCAGGTGTTAGGATACCTGACAGTTTGCAGGGATCCAGGGAGAGTGTGTCTGAGGGATTCTCCAGGGCCCGCTGCATGCCTGTTCCGGGCTGTGGTTTCCCTTGCTGATGGATGGAGCCAGCTGTGGAGAGGTGGTTTTATATAGTGTGAAAAATGGAAACTTGACTCTAGGTTCCCCACTTGTCCCTTCCTGTTTCACAGTCAACTGTCCTCAGGTTGCTTCTCTTTGGCGGTACTTGGAGTCGGCCTTCTGTGTGAGAATTCAACAAAAATGCTACTGATGCTGATTGCTGTAAGTCAGGCTGGCACTGAATCCTTCCTTCTCTGTGTTTTCTGTGTGGCTGTTTGCACTTATCCCCTCCCTCTGGGATTTAGATTCCTGGGGCTGGTTTGCTTTCTCGCCGGCGTTTTGGAGGACAGAAAATGATAGTTTTTCAGGGTCTATAAACAGCCCTTCCTGAGCTGCTGGTGGGTAGGTGGAGAAAATCAGTGTTTGGTGCTATTCTCCATGGGGCCAGGCCCTCCCACGGGTGTGATCACAGGCCTCATGGGCGAGCTGAGGGGGCTGCCTGCTGAAGAGGCCTCCTGAGACTTCCAGGACATGGGGTACGTGATAACTTTGCTCACGGCAAAGGCGTATGTGTTTTATTTTGGGGTTTAGAAACCCTAGCAATTTGTGGCTCATTTTCGCCTTTTTATTCCCCGAGGGGCTACGCCATAGTCTATGACTCTCCTGTGATTGTAGTCCGGATGTTTCCTTTCCACTGCTGTCAGTTTATAGAGGAGTCGTCAAGGAAATGTTGGTGCCCAAGGGAGGCCTCTGGGATCCCAAGAGTGAGCTTCAATTGCTGCGCTCACACATGGGGGAGACCAGGCCTTGACATTTTTCTTTTTTTTTTTTTAAATGCTTCCACTTTTAAATGTTTTATTTTATTTATTTATTTTTGGCTGTGTTGGGTCTTTGTTGCTGCGCGCGAGCTTTTCTCTCGTTTTGCCGAGTGGGGGCTACTCTTCCTTGCGGTGCGCGGGCTTCTCATTGCGGTGGCTTCTCTTGTCGCAGAGCGTGGGCCCTAGGCGCGCCGGCTTCAGTAGTTGTGGCACGTGGGCTCAGTAGTTGTGGCTCACGGGCTCTAGAGCGCAGTCTCAGTAGTTGTGGCGCACGGGCTTAGTTGCTCCGCGGCATGTGGGATCTTCCCGGACCAGGGCTCGAATCCATGTCCCCTGCACTGGCAGGCGGATTCTTAACCACTGTGCCACCAAGGAAGTCCCGCTGTACTTGCAGCTTCTAGGCTTATTGGAGGAGTGTCGTTAGCTGGGGTTAGAGTGGCACCTGGAGGGGGTGCTTGTCTCCTGCAGGGCTGCTGGTTCTCTGGCCAGGAGCCTGGGTGGGAACTTGGGGACCCCAGGTGGGGATACCTTCACGGGGTGTGGGATCATTTTTAGGTCTGGTGGTTAGGGTTGGGGCCCCTGGCAGGTCAGGGCAAGTGCTTCAAATGTTGGGTGCTGTATCTGGCCCACTGGCTCCTCCTGGCTCACTTCCGTGGGACCTCATCTTGACCCTGGGAGGGCAGGGCTTGGGCAGGAAGGGGGTTTTGTTCTGAGCATTTAAGTCCAGGTCTTTAGTTTAGCTCAGGCTCTGGAAAGCTGACTTCCTTTATTTCAGCCCTTCAGAGAAAGAATGACCTGGGGTAGCCTAGTAAGAACTGAACTCCTTGGGATAAAGGTTTGAAGAGATGCTTCCAGAGCATTCTTCCCAAGGCCCTGGCTTCCTCTGACCATGTGGGATGGGGTGGGGGGCTTGGGAAAGAAAAGAGAGAAACTCTAGCATCTTGTCTTCTCTCCCTCCACCCCCCCATAGATTCACTGCCCGTTTCTGTTCTTCCAGAGGGGCTGACAGAATCAAACATGCTGGGGAAATATTTGACATCAGAATGGTGTGTGAGCAGTTATGTCTGTTACTAAGCACAAAGAATCGATCGAAGGAGGGAGAATAAGAACTGGTTTTAAAGAAAACAGTCTTATTTACTGTTCTTTTTGGAGGATCTCTCATGGGCAAAGGATTATGGCATCTGCTGAGAGAAATATGGAAGCAGTGAGACCTTGACTCTGCCTTCAGGAGTTTGTGATGAGAGAGGGACACGCAGTCACTGCCATTTGTAGATCAGGAGAGTGGTACCCAACAGGGAGTGGAAGCGATTGGGGGGCTGGGGAGCTTAGAAGGGTTCCTGGGGGTGCAGCCTCAGCTGAGCCTTGGAAGTTCTGTAAGACATTGGAAAGCAGGTGGGAGGGCATCCTGGATGGGAGGGATGGAAGCAGCTAAGAGGGGTAGCACAAAGGTGGTTAAAAGGCTGGAGCTGTAAACTGATGGCGTGTGATTATTTTTCTTTTCATCACTAGCATAGTGTCAAGTTCGCTGTCAGTTGGCAAACTTTAGAAAAGAATAACCTATACCTCTTGACCCTGATCCTGAACTTCCACAGCTACCACT
Source organism: Physeter macrocephalus (assembly GCF_002837175.3). Classification (NCBI taxonomy): domain Eukaryota; kingdom Metazoa; phylum Chordata; class Mammalia; order Artiodactyla; family Physeteridae; genus Physeter; species Physeter macrocephalus. The sequence goes on from NW_021146629.1 coordinate 16,421, forward strand.
GAGCAGAACACCATTCTGGAAGACCTCCGCCAACCCTTTGGGGGCCACTTCTCACATCCTGGACTGCCCTTCACATTTTGCTGTTTATTCTCCTTCTGTCTTAACACCCTCTCTCCCTTCCCTCTCTGAACACCGCCTTTCCCTTCTGGGCCATCACTCCTGTTTCCTGTGTGTATGTGTATCTACATCCCTGGACTTCTATCCTCCCAGCTCAGTCCCTTCCCCCCACCTGCTCCCCGTGCCGAGGGCTTGATCTCTCACCCAATCCAGTGTCCTGGCTGGCTTTCTGCTCTTTGGCAAGCTCCCTTATCTGTGCCAGTGCAGTCAGCCCAGCTCCTGGGGGGTAGGATTCTGCAGTTGTGAACCCCTGAAAGCCCCCACACTGAAGGTCATTCCACAGACATGTACTAAGCATCCCCTGGATGCCAGGTGCAGGGAGACAGTAACCACCTAGGGTCATCCAGTCAATACCTGCTTCCCCTCCAGTCTTTTGTTTACAAGGGCTTCATTTCTTAAAGGCTTTGAGTGAGATTTAAATACGTAAGAAGGCTGAAACCCTAGTTGTCTTTATCTATAACTTCAAACTACTTATGTCCCCGAGCCTCATACTTCCGAGCCATTTGACAAGAGGTGAAGAGCATCTCATCGGATTTCTAGAGTGGCGGTGGCGGCAGTGGTGTCAGCCACACGGGAGTGGCTCTGCTGGGGGGGATCCTCCTCGTGGTTTAGAAGGCAGGGTATTGTGTCCTCTGGGTCTGCGTCTCGCACAGGCGACTTTGAATCTGACACCCCTGTCACATAGCCAGTGCCTGGAAACCCTGAAACTATTCCTGGTATTCATAATTCACATCAGGTCGGCTTAGGTGGTATTTATAGCACTCCCCGAGACAAGTCATTGCCAGAGTGGGGGTAGCGACACTTATCAGGTGCATTGGCTGGGGTGGGGTGGTGGTGCTGAGTGCATGCTTTTTCAGGCTAATTTTAGATTCCCAGTGGTTGGGGATGGGTACGAGGGTTTATCACATAGCATGTTTTCAGAGGCTCTGATCTCCCTGGGAGACTGGAAGTATAGACACGTATGGCCATTTCTGTTCCTGGGGCTTGGCATTGCCCCAGGGTACTGTCTGGAACAGGCTCTCACTGCCCAGGTTCTCCCTAGCTCTGTCTCCTCCTGCTGCCTTCTGGCAGGAAAGAAAGGCATACAGGGCTCCTTGGCCTCCTAGCATTAGGCTATGGGATGGGGGTTCGGGCAGGAGAGGATTTGACAATAGGACGTCATGCTTATGAAGTCAGTCTTAAAACCTGTGAGTGTTTGACACGCTGCTTAGATTGCCCATGTGCTGTCTACCCTTAGTAAAGGGGGATCACATTGGGGTTTCCAGGGAACTTTTGAGCTGCAAATTCTTTAAGGCAGGGGTGGATCACTGTTCAGGGAAGCTGGGCCCCATCTTACTCGGGGATCCAGCCTTACTGGTAGACTAGCCTTTCCAAATGACCCGCTTCCTCGGGAGAGTTGGCCCTGCCCAGGGAGGGATCCCGCTGGGACTGAGGGGTAGGGGATCTGGAGGGGCAGGAAGCTGGCTGGTGTGTGTTGGCCCTTTTGCCATCTCTAGCTGGTAAGGCCATGGCAAGCTTGAGGGACTTGACAAAGGGAAGGTGTGTGGGAACAGGCAAAGGTAAATGCTTGACTGCACCTTTTGTGGGGGCCAGTTACCAGGTGGAGGAGCCCTGGGTGGGTTGCAGGGAGGGTGGCCAAATCCCACTGGGCCCCCTTCTCTGCTCGCCTTTAGCCCGTCTCTCATTTGTCACCTCCTGCTCTACCCACCCAGGACAGAGTCCCTGTTGTTCTGTGCTTTCACATGGCCTGTCATGACTGGAGCTACCTGTCCTGGTGTAAAGAGCCGTCGTGGGGAGGTAGGTTTGCCAGACGACTGGTAACATGTTTCCTCAGATGATGGTGACAAGACAGGTCAGACCCGCTGCTCCTCCCCGACACTTGTCGGGCCTTAGCTTCTGTTTCTTGGGCTTTGGAAACCTCACAGGAGGCAACAATGGGGTCTTTATTCCCGACAGCTCCCGGACCAGCTCTGTTGTGACTCTTCTGGCATCACCGCTGGGCGAGGGCTCCCGTGGGGACGGCGATGGGGGACAAAGCTTGCTCTTGTGCCCGGGCCTCCTTCCCTTTTTTTTCCGTGCCTCCCCTCATTCCTTAAGATGGGAATTAGAACTGGCAAGTTTGCAGTCCCTGTCACCTTGGGGCCCTGGGTCCTTCTGTGATTCTGATTTCTCCTTCTGAGCTGGGCCTAATGAGAAATGGCACACGGATTCATTGTCAATAAAGAGCCGTGTCTGGCTGGTCCTGGGTCGTCTGTACCATTCCTGGAGCGTCTCGCAAACCTCCAGGTGGGGGAGGGGTTCCACACGATGAAGAAAGGTGAGTTTGATGCAGGGTCAAGGGGTCCTGTCTCATGCCTGGACCTACTCAGCCAGGCGGTTTCTTACTGCCCCCCTCACCCACTCCAACTTCCGAGTGACAAGTGGACCTGAGCGGGGGCCGTGGTAGTGAAACCCCCATCCCAGGGGTCAGCTCATTCACATGGCACAGGCTACGTTTGGAAACCAGTGGGTCTGGTTTAAAAAAAAAAAAAAAAAAAGTTAAAATGGAGATCAATTGATCTGTTCGTTCTACCTTTCCAGGGCAGACACACAGATAGGATGACAAAATAGGAATGTACTCCATTCAAAAAGGGGAAGTATTTTATAAATCAGTAACTGTATACCTGTACACTATTCCTCAAGCCTGGAATATCTGGTGAGATTAATTTTCAGCAGAGGGAAGTTTATTTGAGTTGAGGTGGGGGGGGTGTGTGCGCATGTGTGGATGTGTATGAGTGAATGTGCACACATATGCCAGACAAGTAGAGTGAGAACTGTTTTGCAGGTTGGCGGTAGGACCATGATCCGACTAATATTTGTGGTTTGGGCCCTTGAATATGGAGACCTGTCACTGACTGCGGGTTGAGTCTCAGTAGATATCCTGGGTGGGCTCAGTTCTCTCTTCTCCTCCCTCTGATCCTGTCCTAGCTGTGTGTCCTCCTGATCATAGTTGGCCTGGGTCCATTTAGCTGTTTCCCTCCTAAGCTTTGGACTGAGCCAGGAGGCGACTGCTTTGTTACTCATTGGCGTTTCTTTTCCTGCCTGAGGGGCGTTTCCCTCGAATGATCAATTTTCATGAAACACTTTAAAAGGAGGAAATTACTAGAAAGACAGCAGGTGACCCATGTTTGTTGTTCTTCTGGCATCACCCAGGGCCTCAGGTCATTGGGTTTTGAGCAGAGTTGTGGCCTCACGTGCAGCCCACATGCTGTAATTGTCGGGGAATGTGTCTTAGTCCGTTTGGACTGCTCTAACAATACCAAAGACTTGGGTGGCTTATAAATAACAGAAATTTCTGTCACTGTTCTGGAGGCTGGGAAGTCTAAGCTCAAGGTGCCAACAGATTCAGTGTCTGGTGAGAGCATCTTCTTGGTTCATAGACAGATGGCTGTCTTCTTGCTGAGTCCTCATATGGTAGAAGGAGCTAGGGAGCTCTCTGGGGCCCCTTTTATAAGGGCGCTAATCCCATTCACAAGGGCTCCATCTTCATGACCTACCCACCTCCCAAATGCCCTACCTCCTGATACCATCACACTCGGTGGGGGGGAGGTTAGGATTAGAACATACGGATTTTGGGGAGGGACACAAACATTCAGTCTGGGACTTCCCTGGTGGCGCAGTGGTTAAGAATCCGCCTGCCAGTGCAGGGGACATGGGTTCAATCCCTGGTCCAGGAAGATCCCACATGCCATGGAGCAACTAAGCCTGTGGCACCACAACTACTAGAGCCTGCGCTCTGGAGCCCACGAGCCACAACTACTGAAGCCCACGTGCTCTAGGGCCTGTGCTCTGCAACAAGAGAAGCCACCGCAATGAGAAGCCCATGCACCGCAGCAAAGAGTAGCCCCCACTCACCGCAACTAGGGAGAAGCCCGAGCGCAGCAATGAGGACCCAACTCAGCCAAAAAAAAATTCAAAAAAAAATTCAGTCTGTGCAGGTGGTGATTCCTGTCACCTGTTTCCATCTAAAGTCACTAATATTAGGGCCCAGTCTTGCATTTCTGGAACTACGAGGAGGGAGAATATTGTAGCAGATAGCAGTGTGTCCTGGTGGGTTTGAGCCTCAGGAAGGCTTAGATGCATTCACATGGCACCTGGACAACGTGCCAGGTGTGTGTAGAGGGGGCTGGTGTTGCATGCCCATAGCACCCCGTCTGAGGAAGGCCGGGTATAGGATGCTGGGCCTTGTGACAGAACAGTCTTTAGTTGGCTCTTTTAAGAAAAAAAATCCCATGTTTATTTCAGATGTTATCTTGATGAAGTTTCATTGAAATAGAACAGAGAAGTACACAAATCATAAAGGTACAACTTGATGAATTTTCATAAACTGAGCACACCTGTGTAACCTGCATCCAGATCTGGAAAGAATGGAGCCAGAATCCCAGGTGCCCCTGACGGTGACCTCACCGCCTCCTTGTAGTCACTATGCCGACTTGACTTTTCCTGTCTTTGAACTTTCTATAAACGGAATCTGCAAGTGTGTCCTTGTTTCTGGTTGCTCCTGTTCAGCGTGATGGTTGTGAGATGCTTCCAGGCTGTCATGTGAGTTGCAGGCCTATCATCCCCAGTGTTGTCTAGTATTTATTCCTTTTATTCATAGCATCTATCCTTCTGTTCACGGACATTTCGGTAGTTTCGAGATTCTGGCTCTTATAAAAACAAGCCGATGTGAATATTCTTGTACGTGCATTTTGACACGGATGGATTTCTTCTGAGGAGTGAGAGTTCAGATGTGGTTTTGATTTACGTTTCCCAGGGCGTTCAATCATGGAGTAAATTGTGCCTGGGAGTCCACTGTGGGCCAAGCTCTGCACCAGTCCTGGACCGACAGCTGGGGGCAAGAGGAGCAGGCCTAGTAAGGGGAGAGCCGAGGGGTGGGAGGTAGTTATTTTGGATGAGTCTCTAGAGAGGTGACATTTAAGCTAAGACTTGAGGGATGAAAGTTTGCCAGCCAGGTGAGCCACCTGGGCCAGGATCCTCCATGCAGAGGGAAGAACACAAGCAAAAGCTCCGAGGGAGATTACTGCTGGCTCAAGAATGGCCTGGTCAGCACAGAGAAGTCCAAATGTTAGCTAGACCGTATCCAAGCTGATGAGGTAATGGCCTGGGACACTCTTTGTAGGAGTTAGGAGGAGGAGGAGGGCTGGGTGTTTGGTTTCACAGAAGCCCCCAGGAGAGGGACGGGGGGCATGCATCATCTGTCCACAGCTGGGCCTTGGCCTCAGTCTGAAAGGCCCGTGGGCAGTCCAGTTAAGGGAAGCCATGGAGTTGGCTGGTTACTCCATGAGTTGTTAGGGCCGTCTGTTTTGGAAACCAGCACTACCTGTTGGGTTCCTGGTGTTGAGCCAGTGACTCATCTTCCTGGATCCTCATGATCCAGATTCCCAGCCTGGGAGTTTGCCAGGCATGGATGATAGAGGTATCACCTGTCGGGGATGCTGGGGAAGTCTGCTTAGCCACAGGGGACACTATTTTTGGGAGAAGAGTGGGGTACTGCAGTAGGCGGAATAATGAGAGAGCCAGCCGCAGGAAATGGCCCTGAGCTGTGGGTGTGGCTCTCGCCAGCTGGTGCAGGCCTCCTGTCCAGGTCCAGGATGATCAAATATGAAGCCAGCTTGGTACGAGGCCCTGGTGGGAATGGGAACCACATGGAGGCTGCAGGCTGGACAGGCTCCCCTGCTGATTGCTCTTTCCCTGTTGCATTGCCTTGTATCTCATCTTTAATTAAAATGCCCTTGTTAGGAAGTCTAGCCCTGGTGAAAAGCTATCCTGACCGCAGAGCAGCCCCCCACACAAGGAGGAGGATGTGGAAGGAGACGTGCACAACAGCTTCAGACTCCCAAGAATTCCCTTTGTGTTGTTCAGTTCGGCTGATGGCTGCGACCACAAGAGCCCCGTGGCTCATTGGAGTATTTATTCCCCTTCAGAACAGGGGCGCTCTTGCCTTCCTCCCAGCCCCATGGCTCTGGTAACCCTTTTTTGAGCTTGTATTAATATTTTTCTAGTGTTTCTTTCCACTCTCCAATATTGTTAGTGAGTAAAGAAGATAAAAGCCCCTTCTGCATTTAATAAACTACTTAAAACTGTCCTTCTTATGGAAGGAGGCTAAAGCCACCCACTGACATCCCCTTTTTCTGACCCCCTCCTCTGGTGGTGGAGGAATTGTGAGGTGCTCTCTGGTGTTCCCTTCGGATCCCTCCCTTCCACCCTTCCTTTCTTTAAAAAAAAAAAAAAAATCAAATTTCAGTTGTGTGTTTTGGATATGGATGCTGAGAACCAGGGTTATTAATTTACAGGTCCTGTGAGTAATAGCGGTCCCCTTCCTGGCTGGGGTGGTGGGGGGCTTTCATGGGTTTTCCCTGCCACTGGGCCCCGCTGCCTCAATCCTCCTCCAGCACCCGATCCTTCTCACTGTGGGCGTTCAATACTTAGTTGCTCAAGAAAAAATGCCTTCCGCTTTCCTAATGGTTTTTTCTTTAGTTTTCATACAAACCTTTGTTTCTTTGATACTACTTTCCTTGTAAATGTGAAAATACATAGAAAGTAACGTTTGATTCATGGGGAGTTTAGTCACCAGGAAGGTACTTTTTATCCTTGTTACTTTTTGGTAATGTGATTTGACTGTATTTTAAGAGTTGTCTGTATTTGACTATATTTTAAGTTACACCTGGCTTGGAAGATGTAATTAGCTTCAAGTGTTCTTTAGTCTACCTGGGAACCCAGATACTTTATTTGCAATTAAATAATTAGAAATTTAGTGTTTTGGAGGACCACTTTTATTCTTCTTAGCAGCCAAATATCAAGCATTCTTGGAAGCTCTGATGAAATGCTCATTTTAAATGCAAATTCTTTGCACAGTTAGAAAGAAAATGAAATGTTCTGGCTTCCAGCGCTTACTCTGCATTTTTGCCATTCCTTCTGGTGGCCGAGGGGAGGGCTCATGACTAAATCCTTCAGCATCTTTATTATTTCGGATTTGTACTTGCTGAGGGGACGCCTTGCCCCGAGACATTAACCCTCTGTTGCCATCTGTAGAGTTTTCACTAGTTTTTGTTTTTCCTCTTAAATGATTTTTGGATTTCTTCTCGTTTGCTTTATGGGTGATGGATGTACTGGGAAACTTGTGAGTGTTGGTTTGTTGGTTTTTTGAGGCAAATGAAATGTGTCAAAACCCTTCAGCTTTTTAGCCTGGGTGTGTGCCATTGCTTTTTAGTCTTCGAAGTTCCATGTCCCCTCTTTTCTCTTCTGGGTGTCTTCTCCCACTTTTCCCATTAATCCAGCTACTGTGTCCCAGCTTGGGATCTAGAGAATCCTTGGCTTTGAGCACAAAGGAATTCCTAAGGAGCATGATTGGACAAGTGGTTCACTCTTTTGCCCTCTTTGAGAGAGAGAGCAATGATGAACTCATGGAGGCAGTTTAAGATGTTAATCCTCGCCCCTCAGTGAGACAAGTTATATTCGTTTTCCCGAAAGTGAGAATTTTACTTGTAAAACAACTCCTGTATTCTGTGATTTTAGATACCATTGGATTGTGAATGGAGGGGCTCAGCCTCTTGGCTAAGCTGGTCTCTTTCATGGGAGTTGTGTATACAGCTGGAGCCACTAGAGATGGTCTTGGGAATAGGAAGGTGGTCGCATGTTTTCTCTCTTCACAAAACAATGACTTAATACTGAGTCTGCCCCTTAAGCTGGCGTGGTGGGCTGGTTGATGGTTGCCAAGTATTATGAAAATGCAAAAAAACCTTTTAAATCATTGAATGAAGTTGCAGCCATGCTTTTAATTTTATGATAAAACTTTTTTCTCCCCTTTTGTGCTTAGGCATTTTTGCAAAGCAGAATATAGAACTCAAAATGAAGCTTACGTGTTTGTCCTTAGTTTACTGACTGCATAGAATGGTTTTATTCATTAAAAAATTTTATTTTTATTTTAAAATTTATTTATTTTTGGCTGCGTTGGGTCTTTGTTGCTGCGCGCGGGCTTTCTCTAGTTGCGGCGAGCGGGGACTACTCTTGGTTGTGGTGCGCGGGCTTCTCGTTACGGTGGCCTCTCTTGTTGCAGAGCACAGGCTCTAGGTGCGCGGGCTTCAGTAGTTGTGGTGCGTGGGCTCAGTAGTTATGGCTCACGGGTTCTAGAGCACAGGCTCAGTAGTTGTGGTGCACGGGCCTGAGAGAAGCCTTGTGGGAAATGCCCCTGATCAAGGGTGTTAGGATGAGAGACAGTAGCTGCGGACTTGGCGAGCTGCCGTGCTGGAAGGCTCCTGAGTCCAGTGTTGAGGTTGCAAAGTCTCTGAAACAGGCCAACCTCTTTGTTTAGTGACAATGAGCCAGAAACCCAGAAATTCAGCTGCTATGTCCAGACCAAGCAGCCCACTGGGGAAGAAGCAGGTCTCATGACTTCGCCCTAGTATTCTTCTGTATTTTAGG
>NW_021146630.1:0-4420 GCF_002837175.3 Physeter macrocephalus
TTTCCTGAAAGATCCAATTTCCCCCAAGGCAGCCTCTTCTCTTCTTAACCATTTTGAGTTTTAAAACTTTCTTAATTCCCTTATTATGAAACTATTTCCACAGATTTTCCAGGCTTACTTTGTACTGTCCATGTCCTCTGCTTTACATGAATTTAACTGCTCTGACAAGTCACTGACTCATCTTACTGTGGGATCTTCAGAGGCCCGTGGCCTGACCCCCAAAACCCACCACTTGGCAAAGACCACGGCCAAGACCACGATGTAGCTGCCCTCACTCACACACACAATTTCCCTCAGTGCCGTCCACAGGGCTCCAGACATTCTGGGCCCAGCAAACCCAGGAGGCCATGGGGTGGTTCAGTATTTGTCTACACTTAGGCTCAGTGACCATGGCTGAGGGCAGCCTACCAAGTTCTTGACCAGATACTTGCCTTGGAGATCAGCTCATCGTGATTGGCCAGGTGGGCCCTGCAGTGGACACAACTGTACGTTCGGTGGCAGTTTGGCAGATACGCTTGGAAAGTTTTGGACCTTGTCATCTTCACCATCTCTGCTGGGCACTCCTGGCTCAGCTCAGGGCTGGCACGGGAGGAGCTGCAGCTCTGCTGGGCTCTCTGACAGAAGAAACACTGGAACATGCACGCAAGAGCCGTTGTTGTTCAGAGGATGTGTGGCTCTGTCCACACAGCTGGGGTGAGAGAAAAACGCCACAGCCTGTCAACAAGTCAACACAGAGCAGAAGGTCACAGAATGAAACACAAAAAGTGTTTAGGAAGCCTGTTGTAAAGAAGGGGAGGGCAGGCCTAGATGTTAAAGATCTAATACTTCAATAGTAATATGAGTACATAAAAATACTAATAGCTAATCACGGCTTAGCCATTCTAAATTTAGTTGGAAGTGGCAGGTGAACTACTTTTACACATAAATAATTTGAGAAAACTTTTGCCCAAATACATCTTATATCGTGTGGCTTCAGGAAACGTGAAAGAAACAGCAGCCAACACGACTCCCATCTGAGTGAGGCCAGCAGCACTGGATACATCTTGTCCCAAACAAGGGAATTGGTGACTCAAAGCACCATGACATTTATGAATATGTGTGTGATGGATCCAGTATTAATCTCTGAGAAATTACGTATCAGTCCAGAAGTAAACCCTCACATATATAGTCAAATGATTTTCAACAAGGGTGTCACAACCATTCAATGTGGAAAGAACAGTCTTTTCAACAAATGGTGCGGGAAAACAAGATATTGACGTGAAAGAATGAAGTTGGACCCCTGCCTCACACCATATACAAAATTGCACTCAAAATGGATCAAGGAACTAAACGTAAAAACTAAAACTATAAGACCCTTAGAAGAAAATGTAGGGAACAATCTTCATGATGTTGGATTTGGCAGTGACTTCTTGGGTCTGACAGCAAAAGCACAGATGTGTGTGGATTTACAGAAGGTAAAGTGAGACGAAAATGGGGCAGAGGCACTATGTGAGGAGATGAGGAGGTGATTCCAGAACTGAAGAAAGACACCAATCCACAGACAAGTCCAACAATCCCAAGCAAGATAAAAAAAAAAGCCACACCTGATCACATAATAGTGAAACTGCAGAACACCAAAGAAAAAAGAAAAAAAGTCTTAGAAGCATCCAGAAGGGAAGGGAAAATTACCTTTCAACAGCAACTTCCCAAGTAAAACAGTGGAACCCAGAAGGCAGTAGGGGAAGGTACCTGTAAAGTCCTGAAAGATAATACCTGCTATCCCAAAATTCTACATGCAGTGAAAATATCTTTCAAGAATTCAGGAAATGGGGGCTTCCCTGGTGGCACAGTGGTTAAGAATCCGCCTGCCAATGCAGGGGACACGGGTTCGAGCCCTCGTCCGGGAAGATCCCACATGCCGCAGAGCAACTACGCCCATGTGCCACAACTACTGAGCCTGCAGTCTAGAGCCCACGAGCCACAACTACTGAAGCCTGCACGCCTAGAGTCCGTGCTCTCCGCAACAAGACAAGCCACCTCAGTGAGAAGCCCACACAATGGAATGAAGAGCAGCCGCTGCTTGACGCAACTAGAGAAAGCCTGCGCGCAGCAACGAAGACACAACACAGCCAAAAATAAATAAATAAATAAATAAATAAAAAGAATTCAGGAAATGACATTTGCAGACAACTAGAAAGTTTGACTTCTGCAAAATATCTCTAAAGGAAATTCAAGGATGTGATTCAGACAGAAAAACAAAACAAAAAACCCCACTAAAGTCTAAACTTCAGACTCTAAAAGAAGGCAGAATGGTGAGTAAAGAAAATGGTCAATGTGCAGGTGGGCAGAGCAGCAGCGTCTCACGGAACTTTGAAGAGATCCGCTCATGGTATGTGAGCAGGAGAAGCCAGGGTGAAGGCGCAGACCAATGACTCCCAGAGTCTGGGTACTGTCCAAAAAAGAAGACCCACATATGGATTAAATGTAGATTCTGGTACATCAAGGATAAACGTTGTAATTTCTGATGAAAATTCTGTAAGAACAAAGAGCAGGTGTATAACTTCCAAACCTGTAAAGGGAGGTGAGAAAGGGAGGAAAAACACCATGGGAAGAACAGGAAGCACAACGACAGAAGGAAGATTTAAACCTAAATATTTCAATGCATATATTAAATATAAATGAACTAAATGTTAGAGTTGAAGGTTTCAACTAGACAGAAAACAAACTTTATCTAGATGCTACTTATGAGACACACACCTTAAACAGGATGCAGAAAGGATAAAAAGATATGGCTAGAACCTGGGTGGTGGCAACACAGACCTATGAATCATAATTATTTGCTAACAGTATATTTGCTTTATGGATATCTTGTATGTATGTGATTCACACAAAGTTAAAATAGAAAAATGCAAATAAAAACCACAATGAGATATCACCTCACACATGTCAGAATGGCTATCATCAAAAAGAACACAAATAACAAATGTTGGTGAGGATGTGGAGAAAAGGGAGCCCTCCTACACTGTTGGTGGGAATGTAAATTGGTGCAGCCACTATTGCAAACAGTATGAGGGTTCCTTAAAAACTAAAAACAGACCTACCATATGATCCAGCAATCCCACTCCTGGGCAAATATCCAAAGAAAACCATACTTTGAAAAGATATATGCACCCCAATGTTCATTGCAGCACTATTTACAATAGGCAAGATACAGAAGCAACCTAAGTGTCCATTGACAGATAAATGGATAAAGAAGATGTGGTATATTTCTACAATGGAATATTACTCAGCCATAAAAAAGAATGAAGTAATGCCACTTGCAGCAACATGGACTGACTTAGAGATGATCATACTAAGTGAAGTAAGTCAGACAGAGAAAGATAAATATTATATGATACCACTTACAGGTACAATCTAAAAATTGATACAAATGAACTAATTTACAAAACAGAAACAGACTCACAGACTTAGAAAACAAACTTATGGTTCCCAAAGGGGAAAGGTAGGGCAGGGGGTTGGGGGAGAGGGATAAATTAGGAGCTTGGGATTAATTTACACACGCTACTATATATAAATAGATAACCAACAAGGACCTGCTGTATAGCACAGAGAACTCTACTAAATATTCTGTAATCTTTCTCATATAAGGAAAAATATCTGAAAAAGAATGAGTATATGTATATATGTATAACTGAATCACTTTGCTGTATACCTGATATACCTGAAACACAACATTGTAGATCAACTATATTTCAATAAAAATTAACCAAAAAAAAGAAGTTAAAGTAGCAAAAGGATAAAAAAAAGATATTTAAATAATAAAGTAAAGGGACTTCCCTGGTGGTCCAGTGGGTAAGACTCCACACTCCCAATGCAGGGGACCTGGGTTCGATCCCTGGTCAGGGAACTAGATCCCTCATGCCGCAACTAAGAAGCCCGCATGCCGCAACAAAGACCCAGCACAGCCAAAATAAATAATAAAAACAAATATTGAAAAATAATAATAAAGTAAAAACGATATTAAATATATTCATATTTTGCTTACATAAGTAACATTTTTAAATTTTTAAAAATTAATTACTTTTGGCTACATTGGGTCTCTGTTGCTGCACGCAGGCTTTCTCTAGTTGCCACGAGCAGGGGCTACTCTTCGTTGTGGTGCGCCGGCTTCTCACTGCAGTGGCTTCTCTTGTTGCAGAGCACAGGCTCTAGGTGTGCAGGCTTCAGTAGTTGTGGCACGCGGGCTTCAGTAGTTGTGGCACACGGGCTTAGTTGCTCCGGGGTATGTGGGATCTTCCTGGACCAGGGATCAAACCCATGTCCCCTGCATTGGCAGGTGGATTCTTTTTTTTTTTTTGCGGTCCGCGGGCCTCTCACTGCTGTGGCCTCTCCCGTCGTGGAGCACAGGCTCCGGACGCGCAGGCTCCGCGGCCATGGCTCA
>NW_021146630.1:4498-6264 GCF_002837175.3 Physeter macrocephalus
GGCCATGGCTCAAGGGCCTAGCCGCTCCACGGCATGTGGGGTCTTCCCGGACCGGGGCACGAACCCGTCCGTGTCACCTGCATCGGCAGGCGGACTCTCAACCACTGCGCCACCAGGGAAGCCCTGGCAGGCGGATTCTTAACCACTGTGCCACCAGGGAAGTCCCTACATAGTAACATTTAATCGAAAAACTTTATGAGATAAAACAGCAGGGAGATAAACAACAAGCGTAAATCTTGTTACCTAATAACACAGTCTCAAAATATATGTCAAAAATTGAAAAAACCTTAAGAAATAAATTTATAATCAAAATAGGACTAGTAATTGTAGTATATAAATAGTTTACATAGTAATTTATATATTTATAGTATATTTAGTATACATAAATACACAGTATATATTTGTATAAAATATAGTATATATTTTACTGCATCTTTCACTAATTGGTAGAACAACATAAAGGAGGGCAGATATACAGGATTTGCACATTGTGATGAAGAAACTGGAATTAAAATACATGTAGAAAACTGTATCTAAGAACCACAGACTCATTTACTGCACACATACATTTACAAAAGTTGACCACACAGCACATCTCAACAAATTAAAGGACTGAAACCACAGTATATTCTCTGACCACAATACAATTAAATTAGAAATCAATAATAAAGTATAACTAGAAAAATCCTCATATGTTTACAATTTAGGAAATGTACTTCTATATACCCATGTGTCTAAGAATAATGGAAATTAGAAAATATTTCGAACTAAACAATAACAAAATAGGTACTTACCAGAACTTAAAGGGAAATGTAGACTCTTATTAGAAAATAAGCAGGTGGAATTAATGAGCTAAACACCCATCTTTAAGAAGTTTGAGAAGTAACAGGAAAACAATCCCCAAAAAATATAAGGAGGGAAAGAAATAGGAAAAAAATATTGAAACAGAAGAGGAAAACTTGGATCCACTAGGGGGGATCGACAAGGCAAATGTGCGTTCTCGGAAAAGACTAATGACCTCTGACAGCAGAGCCAGCCATCAGAAATGCCTCTGGGGGCGAGACTCATGGGGAAGAGGTGCTGCGGTCAATTTAAGTCAATATATTGGAAAATGTAAACCACACAGATAAATTCCTGGAAAACGTTAAGTTAAAAATATGATTCAAGAAGAAATAGAAAACCTGAATAATCCTATAAACATTAAGGAAATCAAATCACTGGTAAAAAGTCTCCTCCCCCAATATGCACACATATCAATGCAAATCAAACACACCTACAGGCAAGGGGCTTCCCTGGAGAGCTCCACCATACTTCAAGGAAGAATTCATTACAATCCAACACAAACTCTTTCAGGAAGGAGAAAGGGGAAGCACTCTCCAACCATCTGATGTAGCTTAAACTGACACCAAACCTGGGTCAGGGCAGTACAAGAATGGAATTCAGGGGAGTTCCCTGCTGACCTAGTGGTTAGGATTCTGGGCTTTCACTGCTGTGGCCAGGGTTAAACCCCTGGTCAGGGAACAGATCCTGAAAGACCCGCAGTGCAGGAAAAAAAAAAAAAAAAAAAGGGAATTCACTGTAAGTTTCTTCAAAGAAACCAAGATGCAAACATCCTAAGTAATATGACCAAACAGGGTCTAGCAGTATTTTAAAGGATGGTACAATATAATTAGGGTGATTTTATCACAAGAATGCAAGATCATTTAATATCAGAAAAATTTACCACCAATTGTTCTGTTTATCTCAATAGATGCAAAAAAAAAAAA
>NW_021146630.1:6691-25000 GCF_002837175.3 Physeter macrocephalus
TCCGGAGCCTGTGCTCCGCAACGGGAGAGGCCACAACAGAGGGAGGCCCGCATACCACAAAAAAAAAAAAAAAAAAAAAAAAAACATTCCACACAAACTAAGATTGTAAGAGAACTAACTTCCTTACCTTTTACGAGGCATCTACCAAACAAATAAAAAATTCCCAAAACCACTCACAGCAAACATCATGCTTAATGGTAAAACTTAGAAAACATTCTTTGACATCAGGAATAAACCAGGATGCTCTCTACACCGCCACTTCCATTCAACGGTACCAGAAGTCCCAGCCAGCTGGTAAGTCAAGAAAAGCCTTAAAAGGGAAAACACTCTCATACAACAGTGTAACCATAAAGTATCTAAGAGCACATTCAAAGACCGGAAACACCTTTACAGAGAACATTAGAAAACTCTGAGGGGTATAATAAAAACCTAAATCAATGGAGAGCTAAATCATGACCAGGACTGGAAGATACTGTAAATATATGAATCGTCCCCAAAGTAATTGTTAAATGCAATTCAAATCACAATCCAGGAGGGTGTATGTGTGTGTACAAATGAGCCAGCGAGACAAGGAGAGAGCTTTGAGTCTAGAACTTATCTTACAAGTGTCTGCAGTGGGGGGAAAGTTTTCCTTGACCCTCTTAGGGTCCCTGGCTGGGTCTGAAAATGAAACTAACAGAGTAACAGGAGCAGGAAGGTTTTATACCTTTTAGACAACGAATCAATAAGTTTGTGAAGAACTGATGAGGCCGGAGGGGTTTGGGCTGGGGTGGTCCATGGTGAAGGAGTAACTAGGAAGACAAGACAAGGTTTGTTTATACAGATTTCTCGGCCCCAATTCCCTGCCTTCTCTCTTCCTGGTGCAGGGAGGGGGCCCTCTCAAAGGGGAGTTTCATGGCCGGGTTCAGGGAAGAAGGTCACTCTGACCACGCCCCTTCTGCTGTTTTCTCAAACTCCTTCAAGCTTAAGATACCCAGGAAGCCTAGGTGCCACACGTTGGGGTGGTGTGTCCTGAACTCCATCACGTCAGAGGCCAGAAGCAGCCAGAGGGAAGCTCGTGCTTCGCCGGAGCCGGCCCGGGAGTGGTCATTTCAGGGTCATTCAGACTCACCAAGGCTGGGGTATCCCGGCTCAGGACAGAAAAACCAGCCTTAGCAAGGACGGAAAGCGCTTGTTCTGACTGCAGTGCTGACTGAACGCATGCTGTCTGTTTCAGTATCTTCACCTGAGTTTTTCTCTTTGTATTTAAAGGACCCTTAAATGAATAAACTCCTCTCTTATCCCTGGTGGTTCAGGCCTTCAGAGTCCTGGGCCCCGTTAGTGGCAGAAGCACGGCTCCCAGTAACCTGAACAGAGACTAAAGAAACGGCCTTCACTTAGCCCATCCTTTAGACAGATGACACCACTCTGACTCATAATTAGAAAGCAGGACACCCCTCGTTTCTAAATCGGAGTGGCCTCTGATGGGGCGACTCTAATAAAGGGACAACTTAGGACGTCCCCGGCGGTCCAGAGGTTAGGACTCCGTCCCCCACTGCAGGGGGCCCGGGTTTAGTCCCTGGTTGGGGAACTAAGATCCCGCAAATAAAATAAAGTGGCAACTTGCCAAGCGTTTCTGTTTCTTTGAATTTCTCCGTTCTGTGAATGCCCCCCACATGCCGGGGGCCTACATGAACGCCCCTTCCCTTGGAGCAGCCCCACTCTTGGGCTCCTGTCACCTTTGTGGAGCCCAGCCCATCCTCAGCACCCACAGTCACCCTTCAAAGGCTGGGTGTGCCTCCCACCCTGGCGTCCTGCCATCTGGGTCCTGCCCTCCGCCCCTGTCACCGCCCTCCTGGGGGTCCTAGCAGAGCAGCGGCCCAACCTGGCTGGATCTCAGTCACAGAGAAGCATGTCGTGATTTAACTAGGCTTTCAGGCTGGATGTCCCGGAGGCAGGGAAATCCTGGCCAATTTCTCCAGCCACCAGTACACAGACGGGCTCTTCCAACCACACCTGCTGACAAGTCAGGATCCACCTTAGTACCTGAGGTGAAATGCGTCACGTGCCTCACTTCTACTGCAGCTGCCGTGTCCCCTGTGTTTGGGGAGCAGCCACCACCCCACGAAGATGTTAGTGTGGGGTAAGTTCTTGGGCCAAAAACAACATTCTGGATTCCAGAAGCTTCTCTCCTAAAATAAGCATGGATATTTATTTTAAGAGAGCGTAAATCAGGCCCATGTCCATATGGTGCTGTTACCACGCTTCCAAAGACAAACCCTGAGAACCAGCACCCAAGCAAGCAGCTGACACTCCCGGGAGGGCGCGGGCTCCCGGCCCTTCTCGTCCCCATACGGGTTCACTTGTCCTCCCGGCCCTGCCTCGCCCACCTGGCTGCGGGGAGGGACGGAGGCACAGGCGGGCAGGGAAGCAGGTCTCCCTGGGGCTGGTGCACAAACTCCGGCGCTGGCAACAGCGGGGAAGAACACAGCTCAGAAGGCCGAGGTGCTGCCCACGCACCCGCCCCATCCAGCAAGGAGAGAGCAGCCCATCCAGCACCATCACGAAGTGCCCAAGAGTCTTGTGGCCCAGGCTGCTGCTGGTCTATGGGAATCCCATGAATTAACAGCAGCCCTAAGACACGAGTGGTCTGATTAGTCCCACCGTGCAGACAGGGAAACGGACACCCCGAGAGCTAGTAAGCAAGCTGTGCAGCTGGATTCAAAGCTGAGAATCTACACCCTGGACCCCTGTAAACACGTGTCTGTAGACACGTGAGCAGGTGTGAACATCACAAACGGATGCAAACCAAAGGCGCACTGTACCTGTCTTACAACCTAGCAGGCTGGCAAAGATTTTAAAAAGTTGACAACCCCACTGGCGAAGGCACCTGGGACATCGCTGCCATCTGGCAGCACCCACTGGCGCTCCCAGGCACAGGCCCCAGGCCCAGGGTCCATCCCAGGCATTTCCCTCCAGGCTGCCTGGCCCCTGCGCAAAATAACCCGGAAAAGGCTGTTACAACATTGCCTGTAATACCTAGAGATTAGAAACCATCTCCTGTCTCACCAAGAGGGATCGGCCAAATACACTGATGGACTTATCAGAACTGTTTCCAAGGTGGGGCCTCCGCCACTTCCTTCTCACCATCTACTTTTTTGTAACTTTTGATTTTGATACCAAGTGTAGTACTGATCACAAACACACACACACAGCACATGGGCCCACAGGCGTCAGGGGGCCTGGAAGGGGTCCATCAAAGAGCAACAGCACGTGTACAATTTGCTTCGGGCAGTACCAGCTTCTCTTCGCACACATGGACTTCCTACTTAAATTACAGGGTGAAAAGCTTTTTGCCACGTCTCTGGAACCGCAGCCTTCCTGGACCCCTGGATCCGCTGGGAGGGGCGAGAAGACTCCTTCAGTTCTCCCGGCCGCCTCCTGTGCCCTCAGATGAAGCCCCCTCTGCCCTCATGCCCCACCAGCTGCCCCCATGTCCCCCCGTAACCAGCCCCCTCATTCCCCCAGCGTGGCCTGCCTCCACCTCCTCCCACCAGACTGCTGAGGAGGGCGCTGGCACTGAGCCTTTCTTTTCTAAGAACTGGTGATACATTCTTTTTAATTTCTCCCACTAACTAAGTTTCCCAGCCGTGGCCCTGGGATGCCTCCTAGCAGAGGTTGCCTTTTTCCTCACTAAGAAGGGAAGATGCAGGCATGACAGAGGGAGGGCTGCCCTGTCTTCAGCTGGAAGTGGGAGGAAAGACACTGGGAATCTTACGCCATTTTATTAACCACATGCTAATTGAAACATAATCAAGCATCCCTCTGTTGGGGAAGGGAAGGGAAAAAACAGAGAGGCAGAGAGAAGCCAGAATGGGGCCGGTGCTGGGGGTCTGGGGGCCGTGTGGCTGCAGGAGCCAGGCTGCTGAGGGGGCTCGACCCAACCAAGCCACATACGCAGAGCCTGTGGGGCATCAAGCCGAGATGGTACCCAATCTGTAAAATGGGGGTGAATCGTGAGTCCCATGGAGTACCCGAGAATCACACCAGGTGTCAGGTTGCTGTTGCAGTGGCCGAGGGTTGGCAAGCTGTCTCAACGCCTCACAAACCCCACAGGGAACCCTGGTCCTGGTTCTCAGGCCTCCCAGGTGTGGACTACGTGGCTTGGCTCCATCACCAGCGACAGGCTTTCAGCAGTGCCGGTGCCACTATCACGGGAGTGATGTCGCCGGCAGCTGACTGGACCTCATTCTCTCGACTTCTTTCCTGAATCCAACTCACACTGCCCTCCCCGGAACCCTCAGCCTCCAGTGACCTGGCAGTTCAGAACTTTCTCCACCCTCCCCTCACTCAACTCTCTGCTCACAATTCCCACTCCCTGCAGGTTTTGCTGATTAGCAGATGTAACTACTTTCTAAAAAGTTAAAAGCAAATGACTTGGGAATAAAGTGTGAGAGATGAGAAGGTTTTAAAGCAGGAGCCTTCTACTGCTTCTTCATATTCGAAACTATGTTCCACTCATCAGCCTACCAGGGAGAAAAAGACACTGCATGGAAAGTCCTTGCCCTCTGTACCCGCCACCCCCGCCCCTTGAGAGGGTCCTGGTGAAGGCAGGTAGGGGTCAAAGGCTCTCAACATAAAGAGTGTTATAAATTTTAGTGCTTCAAAAACAGAAAAAGTAATGTCTGGAGTTTAGTCAAAGGCATATACCTCTATCAGTTTTTAATTTTGGCAAACGTACCATGGCAACATGGGATGGTAACACCGGGGACACGGAGTGTGGGGCACGTTGGGACTGTCCGTACTATCTTTGCAACTTTTGTGTAAATCTAAAGTTTCCAAAATAAAGAAGTTGATTTAAAATCAGAAAGACGGGGACTTCTCTGGTGCTGCAATGGTTAAGAATCCGCCTGCCAATGCAGGGGACACGGGTTTGAGCCCTGGTCCGGGAAGATCCCACATGCCACGGAGCAACTAAGCCTGTGCGCCACAACTACTGAGCCTGTGCTCTAGAGCCCAAGAACCACAACTACTGAGCCCGTGTGCCACAACTACTGAAGCCTGAACACCTAGACCGTGCTCTACAACAAGCCACTGCGAGAAGCCCGCGCACCGCAACAAAGAGTAGCCCCCCTCGCCACAGCTATAGAAAGCCCGCGCGCAGCAACAAAGACCCAACGCAGCCAAAAATAAATAAATAAAATAAATTTATTAAAAAAATAAAATCAGAAAGACGATTAATCAGATTGATAATTAAGATCATTCAGTTACTTTTTTAAAGTGCCCGCTACAGGCCAAGCCTTGTGCTACAGCTGTGCTAAGATGGGGTCCCCCTGGTCCTGGCTGAGGGGCTCCCACACGCAGACGACACTCTAGCCCCTGAAATGCAAGGGGAGGCAGCGGGAGGGGCTCCCAGAGCCTGAGTTAGCTCCCCTCAGACCAGATCCCACAGCGAGGGTCGGGGGGACCCGGGCAGGATCGCAACACTCAACACCGGGATTAAGCACAGCTGCCGCGGAGGGGCAGGGGCCCAACCAATTTGTGTTCCATTTCTTGGAGCAGAGCGGAGGCCGCAGCAGGCACAGGTGCAGGGAGAGCAGCAGCTTGCTCACGGACGCACCTGAAGGCCATCCCCGGAGGAAGGAGGCCTGGGTAGGAGTTCAGGAGAGTGAGGGTTATGGGTGGAAAGAATAACATTCTTAGCAAAGGAAACAACAGGTTGAGGTGTGTATGTTTCATACAGAAGAAAAATGCAACTGCACAGAAAAAGCCTGGGGTGGGGACGCCAACGTCGTCCACACCGTGGTCCATCTAAGACGGAACTGCAGCCCTTTCCCACGCAGAACTCGGCACGTAACCTGGACTCCCGGCGATGCCCGTTGGAGGCCGGCCCCGCCCGGGAGACGAGGCTCAGGCTCCTGCAGGCTCTGCGCCCGTGAAGCTCAGTCGGTGCCACAAGTAGGGAACGAATGCGGTGCGAGGCATTTCGGCCTCGCCCTTCACGTGGGCAACTTGAAACGCCCCCCTTCCGTGAACACGCTGGGAGGCCCCTTTTGTCCTCATTTCCCTCCCCAGGCGCGACCTTTCTTTTAGGGGAAAAGCCTGTTACCGTCAGGCGGGCGGTTCCTCCCGAGCCTTCTCCAGGGCGGGGTGGGGAGGGGCGGGAGGAGGGAGAACCGGGGAAACGCTCCTGACCCGGCGTCGCGGTCCGCGCCGAACCCAGGTGGTCCCGCCACAGCGCGCCCCCCGCCCCCCGGCCGACACCGCCCGGTGAGCCCGCCGGGCCCGCCCTACTCACCGCCGCCCGCCGGTCCGCGCCCCGGCCAGCAGCGCCCATCGGCCCGGCCTCGCTCAGCGCGGGCGCGGCTCTCCGGCGGCCCCGGCGCGGCCCGGGACGCGCTGCGGCCGTTGGCTCCCCGGCTGCGCGCGAGGCATGCCTACCGCCACCGCCCCCGGGCCGCCTGCCCTTTGTTTTGAAGCCGCTGCCCCGCCGCGCCGCCGTTAACGGCCTGGGAGCGCGGCGCCGACCAATCAGCGTGCGGCCCTGCCCCCGGACACGCCGAGCGCCCCGCCCCGCGCCCCGCCCTGACCGCGCGCCCCCGCCTCGCGCGCCCCCGCCCGCAGCTCGGCCGGCTCGCCCTCGGCTGGGCAGGACAGGGCGCACGTGCCGCGGGGCGCGCCGCGCTTCCATTGGCCGGCCCGCCGAGCGCGGCCTCGCAGCCCGCCAGTGAGGGTCGAGGGGTGCAGGGGCGGGGCCGCGAGGGGAGGGGCTAGGGCGGGGCTAGGGCGGGGCGGGCTCAAAGGAGGAGCGCGGCGCGCAGGCGCGGGTTTCCCTGAGCTGAGATCTCGGCCAGCGGCGTCTGCGGCGGTCGGAACTATGAATTCGGGAAGCTGGCGGTCGCCCGCTCTTCCCGGCACACGTGGGTCGGCCGAGGCCACGCCGGCTCACAGCCCCGGGGGCTGGGGGAGAGGGCGCGGGCCGGGCTTCCTGGCCGGACCCTTCGACGACCCCGTCCCGAGGGCGGCTCCTCCGCGTCGCCACCCCGCCCCCCTCCCGGCTGCTCCGAGCTGCTGGACCTGAACGCCTTGGATGCACACGTGGCCCGTGAGGAAGCCCCGGACAGCCCTCCCCGCCCCGCGTCCGCACTCCGCCCCTCAGGCCTCCCCTGTGTTCGTTGTGTGGGTCCCCCGGCCTTTCTCCCTAGATTGATGTTTGAATCCCAGCATCAGCATCAGCCCACCCGGTTTGGGTCACAGCGTAGATACCCTTTCTATACATGGTAGCGCCCTTGATCTTGTTTCCTTCCTGCGATGCAATGTATCCGTACAGCTCTCGGTGTCTCTGGGTGAGTCCCATCTGCTGTTAGAGCGCGACCGTTCGCCCGGCCACGTCCCCAGCTCCTGGCTTCCACAGAGCCCGCTGCTAAGTGACTTGAAGATGGTTCTTTCACCTTTTCATGAACTATTGCGCCTTTCAGGTCTCCTTCCATTTCCAACTGGGTTTCTTTTTTCTTGTGAATTTTCAAGATTCCTTTGATTGTCTTAAATATTAAGCTTTGGTTGTTTTTGCTATTGCAAATATTTTTTTCTCAGCCAGTCCTCTGCTGAAAAAAAATCCTAATTTTGATGTGAGCCAAAGTTTTATAATTTTGTATCCTGCTTTTTTTCTGTTATTGCAGGTTTTTTAACAGATATTTTTCCTGGCTGCTCAATATTAACCTAAATATCTAGCTATGAGTGGTAGTTGGGCACTTCGATTAGTTTTGCACTATTTCTTCAGACCCCTTCATTCTTTGAAAAATTTAGCACCAGATTCGCTGTTGTTCTTTGCATTTCCTGGCTTCCTTCTTGGAGACACAGCTTTCCCTTAGAATGGAATTGAGTGCAGCCACAGTGCCCTGACCTGTCAGCTCACTGGCCCGCTCCTGCAAGGATCTTGCCCTCTGCGCGACCCCAGACACGAACACCCTCGCTGGCCACTGACCAGTGCCTTTCAAATGTTTTTAACTATGACCACGGTAAAATTTACATTTTATGGGTACAAAGTTTCTGTTCCGGATGGTGAAAAATCGGGGGGATGGTTACACAAGAAGGTGCATGCACTTAACACCACTGCGTTACACACTTAAGAATGGTTAAAATGGCAAATGTTATGTTATTGTGCTTTACTATAGTAAAAAATAGTACAAAACACATTCTACATTATGATCCAGCACCCACATATATAGGACAAGTTTCATGATCTAATCTGCATCCTTGTGCAAGGCCCTAATATTTTCTATACTCTCCTGTTTTATTTTA
Organism: Physeter macrocephalus; assembly: GCF_002837175.3. Classification (NCBI taxonomy): domain Eukaryota; kingdom Metazoa; phylum Chordata; class Mammalia; order Artiodactyla; family Physeteridae; genus Physeter; species Physeter macrocephalus. The sequence goes on from NW_021146630.1 coordinate 14,972, forward strand.
CTTAACCACAGCCTGCATATGACTCCCTACACAATTTCACAAGCCCACCATCCGCCACAGCCAGCAGGCTGCCACCCACTGCCTGGTCACCACCCTCCATACCCTCAGTTATGGGCAGCCTGCTCTGTGACACCACTCTGCTCCCTGGCCCCCTCCTGCTGGCGTCCCCACCACAGCCGCCGTCACCACACTCCTCTCGCCTAGATCCTTGCCCCAGCCCACGTGGCCCTGAGCTGCCGGCTTTGCCTCCTTAACTGTGTTCTCTGTGGACAGATGCTTTTAAAACAACAACCAGATCCGCCACCTCTGAAAGCTCCCAGGAGCTTTCTGCTTCACACAGACTAAAAGCCAGAGTCCCTCCAATGCCCCATGTGGCATGGCTGGTCCCCGGCTCCCCTAACTTCCTGCTTCTGTCCCCTCAAGCTTTGAGGCAGCTGGACGTTGGGAGGGGACTTCTGACACCAACTGCCGGCTTGGGGTCTCCAAGATGACCCTCAGCTTTGACCGTCTCACAGAAGGAGTCGTGGAAAGTGTTACACACTCATGGTTTCAGTTTACAGCAGAGAAAGGATCCAGATTAAACTCGGCCTTCACAGGGTCAGGGGCAGAGTTCTTCCTGGGGCTCCATCACACAGGCATGACTTACTGATCTCAGGCTCCAGGCCCCCAGGCAAATGGACGCTCTTGTGAGGGCTGAGAGACCACCTCCCAGAAGCAAGGGGCGATGGTAAATTCTTTCCCAGGAAGCCCCCCCTTGCTCATGGCCTCCAGACACAGCGCCTCCTGCTGCTCCGCTCCGTCTCGGGGACTCCGCACCTGCCATCCCCTCTCCCGAAGGCCCCTCATTCCCGGGATTCTGCTCAAATGTGTCCCCATGCCCTCCAAGCTCAAGGGACCACCGTGCCCACCACTCACCCCCTCACATCCCCTGGATTTGTATTCCCTTCTTAACACCCCCCAGCAAGTGTCTTCTTGGTTTGGTTTCTTGCCCCGCCCTCACCAGGACGCCAGCCACGGAGGGCAGGGGCTTGGTTCCTTCTCAGCTGTGTCCCGGAGGCTGGGGTGCAGGCAGCCTCCACGAGGACCCAGTCAGGTGGGTGTCAACGGGCTGAACTGTGTCCCCCCAGATGTGACTGTACTTGGAGATGGGGGTCTTTAAAGGTGATTAGATTAAAATGAGGCCATTATGGTGGGCCCTAATCCAGTCTGACTGATGTCCTTATAAGATAAGAAGATGCAGACACAGAGGGTGATCATACAGGGACACAGGGAGAAGATGACCGTCTACAAGCCAAGGAGAGAGGCCTCAGGAGAAACCAAATTAGCCGACACCTTGATCTGAGACTCCCAGCCTCCAGACTGTGAGATATAAATCCTGCTGTTTAAGCTGCCCAGTCTGTGGTGCTTTGTTATGGCGGCCCCAGCAAGCAAATACACTGGGTTTTAGGGGTAGAAAAAGACCAAAAGCAATTCTCCAACAGGGTCCCCCCACCTGCCTTCCATCCCTGTCTGCCTAAGACCCCTGGGTGGCCTGGCCAAGCAGCCTGCGTAGGGAATTCAAGGCAGGCTGGTGCGTGGCTGTGGAGCCTGGAGCCCTCAGGGAAGCGAGGGGATGAAGGTTCGCTGTAGCCCCTTGAGGTCTAAAATCTATGCGTTGCTGCTGGTTTCCTGTGTGATATTCCAGCCCATTAGGAAGTAGCTGCTGTTGGCATAGCAACCACAAGCCATCTTACGATCCTTCCAAATTAAAAAAATTTCCCAGCTTCAGGACTGAGGAAAGAAAGATGTAAAAGCAGAGATGAAATTAAATTACCGATGGAAGCGGTTGCCATGGCATCCTGCTGTCCTTGGAGTCCGCCAGCTGCTGCTGTGATTTCTCCATTCTTGGTGCAAATGAAGGGGTCCGAGAGAAGTTAAAACCAGCCTCCCGCAGTGAGGGAGAAAAATCAAGGCTGCTTTTTAACGAGAAATGGTAACTAACGATGGAAATTTATATTTTGAGAATAACTGTATAACCAATGGACAGAGACTTTCAAAATTTAAACAAATCACCTGGGAATTTGTTAAAACGTTTGCCGAAATGCAGTATGTCTGAGGTGGGGCCTGAGATTCTGCATTTTAATGTTTAATTGTGGGAAAATAAACATACCGTCAAGTTTGCCACCTTATAGCAGAGATTCTGCTTTTGAAATGGCTCCAGGTGACAGTGATGCTGCTGGTCCACAGCCCATTATTTTGCGCATCAGGCTTTAGTAGATACTTTCTCTGTACCAGAGTCTGAGGGAGGCGGCGGCCATACCCAAACGAGCAAACCACGCAGCATGCTTTCCAGGAACTTCCTGGCAAGTGGATGAGAGAAGAGGCAGTCACTCCAGAGGAGTGGACAGAAAGCTACCTGATTCTCCAGTGAGGCTCTGCTTTGCGTGTCGGGGAAGGGGAGGTGAGTGAGGACACGTGGACTCTGTCACCACTGTGTCCACTCGCTAAATCCCCTAGATCATTCCCTAATGCTGGGCATGCAGGCTACTGACCTTCTTTCTGCTCTTACAAATTATGCTGGACAAACACCTCTGTACACGTGGCAGTTCTCCCTAGAATTACTGTCTGGGAAAAAAATCCCGGTAAAGGAATTACTGAGTAAAAACACATCTCCTGATTTGTTCCTGTCACTCTGCTGGACGTATTCATTTACAGCACTGTTAGCAATGCCTTACAACTTCACAATATTCGGCTTTTATAATTTCACCTTTGCTTAAAAAAACAAAAAACAGAAAAACAAAAGAGCAAACCAACAACAACAAAAACCCCAGAAAGTAGGGTGTGCACAAAATGGCACTGTGTCTTTATTTTCATTTGCATTTCCCTATTTACTAATGGCACTGGGTACTTTTCCTCTTGTAAGCAGACAATGTTCTTTGCCTATCAGCTGGGAATGAGGCAAGGTGTTTGTATTTTTCAGGTTCTTTTTATGTTTTGGAAAATAGACTTTTCTTGTTGGGTCCCCATGGCAGATGTGCCCCTGGCTCCCGTGGTGTCTCCTGCACTGTTGTCCTTACGGGTCTGTGTTGAAATCAGACGTGGACATGTTTTTCTCCAATCCTCCAGTTTGTCCAAGACACTGGACTTAATAGATTTCTACAGCTACATCTGCTGCGCCAACTCCTTGCCCTTCTAGATGCCTTTGTTAGGAAGGGCAGCAAGTTCAAAACTAACTTCCAGTTTTAGCTTCAACATGTAAAGAGCTTGGAAGTAATCACCTGCCCTCACAAGAAAAAAGCTGAATAAACTGAAAATCAGTGACTTCTAGATGCATCAGATGGTTGTCACAGGACAACCCCAACCCCACAAACTGGAAGCAAGAATCACAGCTTACCAGCAACAAAAGCCACGGGGCCAGGAACTGGCAGGAACACTCAAATGACCCCATAAACGGTAACATCAAAGATGTTACCATCGAAGAAATGCTGGAGGCTCAGTGGACTGGCTTGAGAGTTAAAAAGTCATAGGGACCCAGTCTAAGAGGGCCCCACACTTTCACAAGTTTTACCTCCAAGGAACCCCACCAGGTTCTCACAGTGAAGACTGAAGCAAAATCCCCTGTGCATGACTAGGGATGGGGGAAGTTACCATCGGGAAACATGCCCAGATTGTTCTCCACAAGGAAGGTCAGCTAGCAAGGAAGGGAGAGGACTTTCTCAGAGCTTCATCCAACACAGGGGAAGGGTAGATCTAAATCACCTCCCTAGCCTTTCTGTCGTACTTAAGGGGGCCAAAAAGCCCCGAGAAGCACTTGTGAGGGTCACAGGCCCACTAGGAGACTGAGACCTAATCATATGATCAGAAAATGCTTCCTCTCCCTCCGTGTCTTCTGCCTGATCAACAGGGCTCCTGTATACTGCAGAGAATTACCGCTGAAAGAACAGCAAGGCTCAGATTCCACCTAAGAAGGAATCTCTAGGGAAACCCAGGGACAACAGGGGAAACAAAGCAGGGATACTGGAGGACATTTCAGCCTCTGACACCTACAGCTGAACAAACAGTAAGCAGAGCCTTACTTCTAGCCAGAAAAACAAAAACCTCACACTAAAGGCCGGTCTACCCCATTTCTATTACCCAATAGATTGTGTCTGACTTGCAACAGAAAGTTACCCCTGTGCTGAGAGAAAAGGAAAAACACAGTCTGAAGAGCAAAGGAAGCATCAGAACCAGACCTAGACATGGCAGAGATTTTGGAATTACTGGACTGTGAATTTAAAACACTTACAATTAATATGCTAAAGCCTCTAATGGAAAACATGGACAACATGCAGGAACAGATGAGTAATGGAAGCAGAAAGATGGAAATGCTAAGAAAGAATCAAAAGAAAATTCTAGGGAAAAAAAACGCTAACAGAAATGGAGAACGCCTTTCATGGGCTCATATGTAGATTGGATGCCACTGAGGAAAGAGTCAGTGAACTTGAAGATATGCCACTAGAAACTTCTCAAACTAAAACACAGAGAAAAAAGAATGAAAAAAAAAAAAAAAGAACCAGAATGTTCAAGAACTGTAGGACAACTGTAAAAGGTATAACGTGTACACAATGGGAATTCCAGAAGGAAAGGTGGGCAGAAGAAATGGTTAAAGTAATAATGGCTGAGAATATTCCAAAATTAATGACAAAACAAATCATGATTCCAGGAATCTCAGACAACACTGAATGGGATAAATACCCAAAAATCTCCATGTAGGCATATCATATCCAAGCTGCAGAAAACCAAAGACAAAGAGGGAATCTTGAAAGAAGCCAGAATAAAACAAACAAACAACAAACAAACTCTCTTAACTATAGAGAAACAAGGATAGGAATTACAGCAGACTTCTTGTCAGAAATCACACAAGCAAGGAGAGGACTGGAATATTTTAAATGCTTATATGGATCTAAATTTCTGATCTGTATCATTTTCCTTTTCTCTGAAGAATTCTTAAACGTTTTTTGCAAAGCAGATCTACCAGCAATAAACTCCTTTAGTTTTTGTTTGTCTAAGAAAGTATTTCTTTCTTCTTTTCTTTTTTTTTTTTTTTTGGCCACACCACGCAGCATGCGGGATTCTAGTTCCCTGACCAGGGATCAAACCTGTGCCCCCTGCAGGGGAAGTGTGGAGTCTTAACCGCTGGACTGCCAGGGAAGTCCCTATTTCTCCATTTTTGAAGGATAATTTCACTGGGTACAAGATACAAGGTTTTGTTTTTTTTTTTTCTCTTTCAGTACTATGTTTAACAGGAGTGGTGAGAGGAGACATCCTCACCTTTTTCTTCATCTTGGGGCGGAAAGCATGCAGTTTCTCATTATTAAGTATGTGACCTGTAGGTTTTTTATAGATGCTCTTTAACAAGTTGAGGAAGTTCCCCTCTATTTCTAATTTGCTGAGTTTTAATGATGAATGGGTGTTGGATTTTGTCAAATGCTTTTTCTGCATTTATTGATGTGCTCATATGAGTTTTCTTTAGCTTGTTGATGTGATGGCTCATGTCAACTGATTTCCAAGCATTGAACCAGCCTTGCATGCCTGGAATAAATCCATCTGGTCATGGCATATAATTCTTTTTATACATTATTGGATTCCATTTTCTAGTGTTTGTTTGAGCACTTCTGCGTCTACATTCATAAAAGATACTCGTTTGTAGTTTCCTTTCTTGTAATGTCTTTATCTGGTTTTGGTATTAAGGTAATGATGGCCTCATAGAATGAGTTAGGTGTGTTCCCTCCTGATTCTATTTTCTGGAATAAACTTTAGAAAATCTATATAATTTCTTCCGTAAACCTGTGCCTGGTGCAGTTGTGCTCCTTGGTATTTACCTGAATGACTTGAAAACCTATGTCCACACAGAAACCTGCACATAAGTGTTTATAGCAACTTTATTATTGCCCCAAACTGGAAGCAACCAAGATGTCCTTCTGTAGGTGAACGGATAAACAAACTGTGGTCCATCCATACAGTGAACTCTTATTCAGTGATGAAAACGATGAGCTGTCATGAACTAGAATAGAATGGTTACCAGGGGCAAGGGGGTGGGGGAAATGGGGAGATGCTCGTCAAAGTGTGCAATTCTTTAGTTCTTCTTCAGTTCCGGTGGCAGGGCCGCCGCGAAGGGGGGCTTGGCCTCCATCCTGGGGGGGCCTCAGCTCTCTGCTCCCTGCCTGTGGTCTCCAGCCTCCAGTTTGTTCTGACACTGGAGCCAGAACAGTGGGTGGGCTTGGAGGGAAGGACCAGGAAGGGCGTGGGGTCATGGGGCTGGAGCAGCAGGTGGGCAGCAAGGAAGACCCTCCACAGGAGGGGAGAGGTTTTGAGTAGGAGATCACCGTGACCTAGAGATCTCATCCCCGAGGCTCGTGGCTGCTGTCCAGGTGGATAGAGGTGGGGATGTGGTGTCGAGGGCTAGAGGGATGGGGGCGAGCTCCCTTGGGGGCCTGATACTGCTTCCGGAACCAGAAGTGTACACCTTTGACTTCAAGGAAAAACAAAAGGCAAAGCCAAGCAGCAAAACACAAATGACAAGGAAGGTGTGGGGGGGAGGGGGGAAGCACCGGTGTGGAACCCACTGCAGATGCAGGACACACCCTTCCCTCCTGAGTCCTGGGAGCCACCATCCCAATTTCACCAGCGGAGACCCCGAGGGACTGAAGTGCCTCAGCTACGGGGTCAGGCTTAGGCTTCCATCTCTTCCCACCCCTCCCCCGCCGGGCTGCGCCCCTCCCCCCAGCAGGGACCGAAGTGGGCCTGGCCAACGGCTCAGCGGCCAGACAGCGGGCACTCAGGGAGCTAGGGGTGCGTCTGCCTGCCTTTTGGAGCCCCTGCTGCCCGTGGACCTGCGTCCTCTGAACCCAGGCGGGGCATCCTACCCTGATGGCCACACGATTTTAAATCAAGCGGTGGGTGGGTGGGCTGAATACCCGCACCTGCAGCAGCCAGGGTGGGAAACTAGAGAACGCACATTACAGGTCATTCCAGGTCGGCGCCCTCGCAGGCCACCGTGGGGGGTGGGGTCAGACCCCACAGTCACCCAGCTACGTGTCTCCGGCCAGGCCAGTATAAGCCACCACATCTGAAAAAGGGAGAGCCGAGCCTGTGACTCTCTTCAAAGCTCTTAGGCTCCAGGCTATTCTAAGACCTCGTTCCCTGTGGAGCAGCCGGGCCGTCCCACGACCCGGTGGGCGGTCAGGGAGGGGCCCCGTGCCCAGCCTCCATCTGGGAGAGAGCAGACTAGGCATCCTGTTTGCCCGGCCGTCATGACATCATCTGCCTTTTTCGTCCTCCTGACTTCACCCACATGCTCTGTCTGCACTGTCTGCTACTTGTCTTTTCAGGGAATGTACCCTGGTGGCAGCACACCCCCCACCCCCGCCCCTGTCCTGAGCCCCCCATACCTCCTGGCCAGGGGAGGCCTCCTCTGACGGTCACTTCCTCCTCCTTGCAACCTGCTTGGCCAGCGTTTCCTTCTGAACCAGCATTTTCACAGACGACGCAGCTGCCTCTGCAGACATGCCCTTGCCAGACGCTGCATCAACGCTGGACGCTTCATCCTCCATCCTTACAAGCTCATCTTATCATCTATCCCCCCACTCCCTATTTGTACTTCTCATTGGTCTTAACAATGTTTCCTGCCCTTTTAAAAATATATTTTGTTTTTATTGGAATACGATTGCTTTACAATGCTGTGTTTGTTTCTGCCACACAGCGAAGTGAATCAGCCACACGCATACACACATTCCCTCTCTCTTGGACCTCCCCCACCATCCCACCCAACTAGGCCATCACAGAGCATCAGGCTGAGCTTGTTTCCTGCACTTTTAAATCAGGAGGCTGACCCCACCTAATCCAGCGGTGAGGCACTCCCGCGGGTAACCCCCACGCTGCCGGCCCTCCCTGGTCCACTGTGGACGTGGTGTCCTCTGTGGCCTTGTTTCTTCAATTGCTGCCTTTTGGTGGCATCTGCTCTTCTCTACGGCTTCTATGATCATCTTTTGGTTCTTCTGGAGAAGAAATATCATGCTCTGTGGGATGGAGACAGGTAGGGGTGCTGGGCTGCCCCACCCCTGCTTATTCAGAGCAGGTGAATTTTGAGTTCACTTCACAAAAGGGCACTGGGGATAAAAAATACTTGAAAATTTGAAAACCGGATGTGTAAGTGCAGCAGACACTTTCAAAAGCAATCTAAGAAACCCCAGTTCTTCAGAAGAAATCAGCTCTTGGCTCCCTGGCACCATTCCCACTGGTCCCCATGGCGGGTCTATCGCTGTGGTCGTGCACCCGTGTTCTCCTGCTCCCTGGGTGCTTGATTCAACCTCAGGAACCCCACACGCTCCAGCCTACAGAGCTGGCCAGCTCCCCACACTCACGGAATGGGAACACTTCACTGTGGAGTAAGAGCACTCATTTGGGCTTTGAGAAAAGTAAAAAGCGGGCATAGATTTCTGGGAGTGGCGATGTGGCCACTGGTTCCTGCCCAACTCTGGCCTTAGGGTCATCCTGGTGACCCGCTGGGGACGAACAGCTGGCTTGTGTGCCCACACTGCCAGGCTGCGCAGACCCCCCAACCACCCGCTAGCGCTCGGACCTGAAAGCTTTGGCCCCGGTGTCCCGGCCACAGCCCCACCCCCGAGCCCCGCTGCGCCCTTTCTGGTCCTCCCACTATTTCCACAGCTGATCCCAGACTTGTTACCTTCTGGTCTTACTGAAAAAGGGGCGGTGGCTCCCCTGCCCCTCTGGTCAAGAATTTCAAGCGTAATCCTCTCCAACTCCCACCCAATTCAGTGCTCCCCTTACCTAATACCTTTACCCCCCAACACCTCTTTCCCAAGCCTGCGGCCACAGCAGAAAAGAGCTGGAGGCCGTCCTCGGACCCAGCCCAGCACAGGCTGAGTCAGGACCCAGTACCTGCTTCTGGTTGGTCTGGGGGAAAGCATGTCGACACCCAACATGTGAATGCACATTGTTATGTACGGAATTCCTCCGACTCCCAATTTTAGAAAGATATTAGTTAGGAAACAGGATGAAGGGGAAGGAGAAAACAGTAAATAACTTGTCCAGATATTAGTGATTAAAGATGCCTTAATTTTGAAATGAGGAGGCTCCTATTTTCTGTGTCCACAGCACTGGGGTGGCTTTCAAGGCCCTCATGAAGGGAGTGAGGATGACCCACAGGGTCTCCCTGATCTGCTCAGAAAAAGACAAAACTTTGCTTTCTGGTAAAAATGACTAATTTTCACATTCCTGTTGTCATCGTTCAGATTTTAAATCCACGCATCTTTGTGGACCTGCGCAGACATGGTCATTATCGCAAAGCTGCTAGACACAGGTCCTCTGGGCCTTTTCTGAGAGGTCCCCCTTCCCTCACAGACTGGCAACTTCATGGATTTCTTGGCAGGCAGGGCCTGGCACCCAGTCCACTGCGAGCAGATGAGCCTTGAGGCCGGCAGGTGGTCTGCATGACCGGAGTCTTCCAGCGGTGGTCACAGCTCAAGGTGACGGGTCTCTCCCCTCCCCTCACTGTTGCCACCCCGAGGGTGACCTGGCGAGCCCCGGGAGCCTCATTTGCACAGGACCCGGGTGTGACAGCACCAGATCCCCTCCTACCTTCCTGTACCTCCTGTCACGCATGCTCAGCGGTGGCAGGTGCCTGTGCAGCCTTGGTGGCCGTGGCTGTCACTCAGCCGTCTCTCCCAGGCCCCGTATCGCCCAGCTGTGGGTTGTGATGACGTGGCTCCTCAGGTCGGCTCCACTGCAGGCCTCCTCGGATCTCCTCCTCACGACACTGTTCCCATTTCACCTGGACAGACATGTCGTGAGCACCGCCACCCCCTCTAGATGACCTTTGTCCTCAGCCATCCTTGGCGCTGGAGTCAAAGAAAGCGCCCCCATGGCCCAGGTCTGCCTGGACACGCCCCCACCAGCCTCAGCCCCGCAGGTGGCCAAGCCCCCATGACACAAGGCCTTGCTCGGCTACTCCTCTGCAGACACCCCAGCCCCTCTGCCCCTCCCTCCCAC
>NW_021146631.1:0-25000 GCF_002837175.3 Physeter macrocephalus
AGTTATGCCTCAAGTGCCCAAGATAGGGTCATATCCTCTGTAAAGCCCTCTTGACACACCTTCCCACCCTAATCACTCAACCTACCTTCCCACCCCAGACAGAAACCATTCCTTCTGGGTCCCATAGCCCATACCCAGTAATTGCCGTTTTGGTCCCCTGATAGGCTGTCAGCAGTGTGTGTGTCTTCCCCTCCATGGTGGGACCCTCGAGGGTAGAGGAACGATTTCATCTTTGTATGCCCCAGTGCCACAGGCCACTTCATGCTGCACACAGGAAATGCCCCACAAATATTTGCTCTGTGAAATCATTTCAGGTCTTTCCTGTGCACAGGAGCCCTCAATCAATCAGTGTCTCTTAAACCTCTCATCCTCCTGAAGACGCTGGGTTGATTTGGCTATGGCCTGCGGCTAGGCTGCTTCGGAACAAGCAGGGTTTGACCAGCTGCACAAGTGCCCACAGTGCTAGGTGCAGTGGACATCACAGAGACCAGGACAACGTGATCCGCTTGCAAGGAGGTCATAATCCAGCCGTGGGAGACAAGTATCCATATTGAGAATGACAACGGGGGAAAGCTGGCTATTTAGAACTCGCCTGCCTTGTAAGGCGAGCAGACTGTGTCCGATGGGGGCCCTTGGTTCTTCCCAGCTCCCTGAAGAAGCCAGATGTGCGAGTTTGAGGGAAGGAGCTGGGAAAGCTGAATTTTTTCCACCATGAAGAGAGAAAAATTGGAGCTCCCCAAGGAACCCATGAGGGAGGGGATCAAGTACAGAGTTGGGAGGAGGAAAAGGAAAGCAATGAGACAAAGTGGCAGAAGACTGCAGCGTGAGCCCGCCTCACCAGGACTGTCTACGTGAGGGGCTGGAGAAACCAACGAAGGACTGAGCTTCACACCAGCCATGACTTGGCAGAACAACTAAACTGCTCTTAGAGGTGGGAGCCCATGAGGCAGAAAGGTCCATGAGAAATGAAAACCTCTTCCCTGCTTCCCCAAATTTGTAGAAATGGGGCTGGGGCTTTGGATAGCCATTGACGTTGGCATCCATGTGTCTGTGTGTGTTTGGTGTTTTGGGGGGATCAACGTGATTTCACATAGAAAACTTCTTTAAAATCTCCCAGATCTGCTCCCCTCTCTCCTCCTCCATAACCTCTCACCAGAACTAGTCCAGTAGCACCTCTAACTGCAACCACCCCAGCTCCCCACTAACCCATTTCCACCTTGCAGCTAGAGCTCAGGGCAACCATGTGATGCAGATCTGATCATGTCACCCTCTTCCTGGACTCTCCCTGCTTATACCCTGTAATGACTTTCCACACTTCTTGGGGTAAATTTGGTCCTGAGGGTCAGAAAGCCCTACCAAATCAGGCTTAAAATACAAGGCAATTTGTTGGCTCCCTAACAGGTAACTGGAGTAGAGTAAGCTTCAGGCACTGCACAATCAGGACACTAGCACCATATTCTGCTATTCTCTTAGCTCTGCCTTCCTCCCTAGGTGTCAGCTTTATCCACAGCCCAGCTTCCTTTCAATCAGCATCAAGTGGAACACCCCCAGGGGAAAAAAAAAAAAGAACATCTTGCCCAGCCACAAAATAAAATTCCTTCCCTTCGGCCTGAGTGAGCCAACTGAGACCATGCGCTCATTCCCGACCAAAAAAATTCCTAGTGATATGCCTATCCACTGAATCCTTTCCTTCCCTGCTCCTGGTGGGAAATGGATCCTTTAGTATAAAAACACATTGAAATGATGCTAAAAGATACAATTGGCATTAAACCTAGAAAGTTTTACTTTAATGATGCTCAACTATGAAAAAAATGAAAGAACTAACTATCAACCTTAAAGTTCTCCACTGTCCTTGATGAAGGATCTGAGACCGGAAGTCCCCAGGGCCTTGAGCTCAAGGTAGTGAGCAGTAAGGGCAAAGGGCTAGAGCCTGGAGGAGGGAAGACAACCGGGGACCAGGGGCTGCTGGCCTCATAAGAGATGGATTTTGAATGGATGGGATAGAAGAGATAAGACAATGTTGCTGTAGCATCTTCTGCACCCTGGGTGGGATCTCATTCAGCTTAGTTTTTTTCTCTCTGAAAATGAACTTAGCCAACAAAAGAATAGAAACTAGGGACGCAAACAGCCGCCGAAGTTCAGAACAACATTATCCACAGTAGCCAAAAGGTAGAAACAAACCAAATTTCCACTGATGGATGAATGGATACACAGAATGTGTCTATACATACAATGGAATATTATTCAGCCTTTAAAAGGAATGGAATTCTGACACATGGATGAACCTTAAAGATATGCTAAGTGAAATAAGCCAGATACAAAAGAAAATACTGATTCCACTTATATAAGATTCCTAGAATAGCCAAATTTATAGAGACAGAAAGTAGAATAGTGGTTGCTAGGGGCTGGGGGGTACAGAATGGGGAGTTGTGTGTAGAGTTTCAGAATATGGGAAGATGAACAAATTCTGAAGATGGACGGTGGTGACAGTTGCACAACAATGTGAATGTATTTAATGCTACTGAGTTGTGCAGTTAAAAATTGGTTAAAATGGCAAATTTTATGTTATGTATATTTTACCACAATTTAAAAAAAGGACATAGGGGCTTCCCTGGTGGCGCAGTGGTTGCGAGTCCGCCTGCCGATGCAGGGGACGCGGGTTCGTGCCCCAGTCCGGGAGGATCCCACATGCCGCGGAGCGGCTGGGCCCGTGAGCCATGGCCGCTGAGCCTGCGCGTCCGGAGCCTGTGCTCCGCAACGGGAGAGGCCAAGCAGTGAGAGGCCCGCGTACCGCAAAAAAAAAAAAAAAAAACTTTAAAAAAAATAAAATAAATAAAAATAAAAATTAAAAAAGGACTTAGTTCACCTTTCCAGGCATTGGGGGCACAACAAAGGGGTGACAGGAGATTCTCAAAGAATGACTGTTGGTTGATTGGGCTATCTGGATAAAAGACACATTGATAGTGATACACTTTCTTTTTGGTTCCATGACGCTGATTATGATGACCAAGATGATGACTAGACGCGGGCCTCCCACAGAGGAAGCCTTGAGGCAGCGCAGAGTGAGAATGGACTCCTCCCACCCCTGCACAGACTAATCCCCAGCACACCCAGTCCCTCTGAATCAGGGCAGGCTCTTTCTGCGATGGGTGTGTTTCCCACTTCTGTTCTCTGCAGGGAAGAGGCTGCAGGGTGGCAGGAGGGAGGAGAGGTGGTAGGGGGAATTTCCTTCTGTCGGGCAGGAAAATAGCGCAAGGAAACAGAGCTATCCCTACTCTTTGAATGGAAAATGTCTCTTTCAGACCTCCTTTTAGAGAGTCCCCTCCTGCCGTTTCACCAGAGGGATGATGGAACAGCTGTCACCAGTTGGGTCTGACTCATTCGTTTATCATCTCTCCCCACCCCTCTCCCTAACCCCCTCCCTCCAAACCCACCCACCCCGAAAATGCCTGAGCACAGTTGACTATTTTAAGAACTGAATTCCCTGTCGGCATGGCAACTTCCGCTGTACCTCTTGTCACTGCTGCCTGGATGGAAGAAAAGCCACCTTTCACCAGGATTCCTGCAGCCAACAGAAGAGATGGTTCACAGATCACACATGGCCACAGGGTGGACATCTAGTTTCTGTCGCATATTCTTCTTTGTGTGTTTGCTTGTTTTATAGCCCTTTAAGAATGTAAAAAAAACATTCTTAGCTGACTGGCCTTACAAAAACAGGCCCTGGGCCAGAAATGGCCCAAGGACCATAGTTTACCCAACCTTTGTTTAGGACAAGAGCAGCAGGTGTTCGCACTGTCTGGGTTTCTCATTGTGGAAGTTTTAAAGGTTGTGAAGGGTGAGGGGGCTGCTAGGGAAAAGATGGGAAGGCGTTGTGGAAGGACAGCGTGATTAATTGATTTTTAAAAATTTCCCCCTACTATCTATACTTTATTATACTTTAAAGGTTTATTTATATTCTTCTTGTGCTTCAAAGCTAAAATGTTAGGCTATCCCATTTTCACCACAGCCCTAATAAGGATTAAGGCTTACAATCTATGAGTTCCTTTTGTAGATAATGGTGTTTATTTCATAACCTCTTATCATGCTTCACAAAGACCAGATTTTCTTCAAAAATGTTGAAAGAACATTTTAAATGTTTCTTTTGTTTGAAAATTTTTTAGGAAAAACTTTTTTAAATTTTAACTTAAAATGAATTATTACACAAATAAGAATACTAAAATAAACTCCCATGTACCTGAAGGGCGTTTCTGTGTAAATTAAAGAAACAGTTTCTACTTTCTTAAAACATGGATTGAAAGGGGGAAATGATACATTTGCAAATAGTATTTGTATGGAATCCAGTTCTAGGTCATATCTGAAAGTGACTTTTGGGGGGAGGTGTGGGAGAAACATCTGTGGGAATGAAAAGGGGATCATTCTTTGATGGTTACCATGGAAACCACTAGGTTAAGATGATTGAGTTTGCTTATGGGGCAGTGAGGTTCCTGCTAACGGACTCTGGGTCGGAACTGTAGGAGAGCCCTTAGGCTGGTCCCCAAGGACACCTTGCTGTCTCTGAAGCTCCCTCCCAACCCCCAATACTGTTTGAGGATACTCTCATTCTGAATTTCTAGGGTTTGATGAAAAGAAAGACACTGTAGTGTTTCGTTCCTCAATTTTAGAGCTTTGTTTTGTATTGAGTAAGCTAGGGTCGAAGTGTTCATCTGCGTACCCACTTTGAGGTGTTCTGGGATTTTATGGTAGACCACTCTTGTCCTGTTTATAATAGGAGGGCCCCTATGTCCCTGGAAAAAAAGCCCTAGAAGGACTGGTGGGGGTCTTGTGGTATTGATGCCCACCTCAGAATGCGGAAAGTACGACCATGAGCCCCGGAGGAGCAAGGAATCCAACTTAAGCCAATGAGATTCAGAGGGTCCAGACACATTTCCCCCCTCCTGAAAGAACTTGACCCCAACGTAGAATATCCCTCAGTCGCCAATATCCAGAGCTGCTTTAGACATCAGATAATTTGCTCTTAGGCATATCAGTAAGAAGTGGAACTCTGTCATCAGACTCCTTGAACTCGGATCCGTTATTTCTACCGTGGCGTACTCTGTCACCTAACGGCATTGGTTGGGGGGAAGGAACCCACAAGATGCCTAGCATCCATAAAGGGCAGGCACAGAGGCAGAAGCGGGCTGGAATTAGTCACCAAGGGATAAACGTGCGCAGAGTGACAAACAAGAGGCCGCGGAAGACCGACGTAGATCCTAAGCGATGGGGCCACGGCGCTGCGATCCCCAAACTTGAGGATCCTTGGGGCTCTCCTGCTGCTCCAGAAGGAAAAGGCTGAACAGACGAGGCACGGCCACCAGGGGGCGTGCGGGCCCCGGGATCTCGGGAATCTGGGGCGGCGGGAGGGAAAGGAACTGGAAAGCTGGCGCAATACCTGCTTTCTCCCCAGGATGTAACTGGCAAACAGCAAGGACAGGTATCTCCTGGGCAGCTGCTTGCCCATCCGTATCTCCCACAAAATCAGAAGTCCCTCGAGGGCAGTGATTGTGTTTTCGTTCCCTTGCTCCACCGACTGCACATGAGTTCCGTTGTCCCCATCCTAGGTTTGCTGAGTGTTAAAGGAACACGTTCTCACCCTGGAAGGTGGGAAGGGGGCACCTGGAGGAGGGATGCTTTGAGGCAGCTGTTTGAGACATGTCAGATGGTCACCACGGTGAACTCCAACGGTTGGCGCGGAAGGCGAGCTTGTACGCTTGAAAATTTAGGGGCGGAGCCTAGGGGATGGGCAAGAAATAAGACAGTGGTTCTCAAACTTCTTAATCTCAGGAACCCTATATACTCTTAACATTATTGAGGGCCTCAAAGAGTGTTCTATTTACCATATTAGAAATTAAACTGAAAATTTTTTTAATATTTATTTACTTAAAATTACAAGAATAAATCCACTACATTAACATATACATATATTTAAAACCTATATTTTCCAAAACAAAAAAAGTTAGTGAGAAGTGTGGCTCCATTTTACATTCTTGCAATTTTTTAAAATGTTTAGCTTAATAAAAGACAGATGGAGTCTCTTATCTGCTTCTGGACTCACTCACTATCGGACTGAGTTTTTGCAAAGCACATAGCTTCATACATTCAAGAGAAAATGAGAGTGAAAAAGGCAAATAACATCGTATTATTAAAACAGTTTTCATCTTGCAGACTTCCTCCCCATTTTGATGTTAAATAGAATATAAATTACATACAGTGTAAAATTTTTGGATAAGAATTGAGAGGCTTTTTGTAAAAGGAAGTTTGCCTAAGGTGAAGGCTGAGGGCTGAAGGCCAAGATTGCCTTCAAGTTCACCCACTGGAAAGATGTGGCCTCCATGGCCAGTGGTAACAGAAAACAGAGCCTCAGCCGGCGTAGACACACGTGTGTTGTGTGAGTGTCAGAACCCTGTTATAGCTGACTTTTCACTGTCTGCTGTTCTGAATTGCAGAGGGCAGAATGGTGGCCGGACTTCCTCTCTTGAGGCCAAAAGCATATGAGAAAGTAGATCCCCTTGGGGACGGGCTTGTTTTCCTAATTCAGATACTCTGCTAACTTTGAACCCATTAAGGGGTTCTTATCAATTCAAAAATATTTCAGAACAATGGCCCCCCCTCACCTCACACCTGTTAGAACTGCTATCATCAAAAAGACAAGAGATAACAAGTGTTGGAAAGGATGTGGGAAAAAGGGAACCCTTGTGCACTGTGTGTGGGAATGTATTGAATAAATTGATAGAGCCACTATGGAAAACAGTATGGAGGTTCCTGAAAAAATTAACAATACAACTACCATATGATCCAGCAATCCCACTTCTGGGTATATATCTAAAGAAAGTGAAAACAGGATCCTGAAGAAATGCCTGCACTGCCATGTTCATTGTAGCATTGTTCACAACAGCCAAGATATGGAAACAACCTATGTGTTTGTCAACAGACAAATGAATAAAGAAGATGTGGCATATATATATATATATATACATATATATATATACATACACATACACACAATGGAATATTATGCAGCCATGAAAAAGAAGGAAATCCTACCATTTGAAGCAAGATGGATGGACCTTGAGGGCATTATGCTAAGTGAAATAAGTCAGACAGAGAAAGACAAATACTGGATGTTATCACTTCTATATGTGGAATCTAAAAAAGCCAAATGCATAGAAACAAAGAGTAGAATGGTGGTTACCAGGGGCTGGGGTGGGAGGGTTGGGGGAAGATGGGGAGATATTGATCAAAGGGGACAAACTTCCAGTTATAAGATGAATTAGTTCTGGGGACTCTTAATATACAGCATGTTGATTATAGTTAATGATACCATATTGTATACTTGAAAGTTGCTAAGAGAGTAGATCTTAAATGTTCTCATCACAAAAAAGAAATATTAATTATGAGATGTGATGGAAGTATTAGCTAATGCTTTGATGGTTAATCGTTTTGCAATATATAAGTATCAAATCAACATGTGATACACCTTAAACTTCCACGATGTTATACGTCAATTATATCTCAGTAAAGCTAGAGGGGGAACTCCACCACAATGGCCCCAACATCTCCATGCCCTAGGCCTGCCCTGGGGTCTGTGCAGAATGCCCCAGTCTCAACGAAGAGGCAACGTGGGGAGATTTCCAGAGTCAAGTAACAGATCAGGAAAGCTTCTTCCCAGTCAATTCCCTCCCGGGACACCTAACCTGAGTGATGGTCACAGTCATCCTAGGAATGGCACAGGGCCCACCTCACATCCAGCAGGGGCGGAGGCTGGCTCTTAAAGCTCCAGGTGCATTCTTGAACCCCCAGGTTTGGGAGCCGCTGGCCTCCTCTATCCCCATCTACCTATTCTACAAAGGCCCTCGGTCCTTAGGCACCTTGGGGTCGCTAGGGGCATATATTTAAAATTTGGAGTTCCCTGGCCCAATCCCTAGAGAGCCCAGTAGCTGGAGATTAGATAGACCTGGGATGGGCCCTAGAACAAGTTCTAAACAAGCAGCCCACTTCATGCTGCTATAAGTGGCCCAGGACCACCCTGTGCCTCAAGGGTTTTTGCAGCCTGTGTGTTACAGTCTGAGTATCACAAAGAGACTTGAGGGCCCAACTCAGAATCAGCGCAACCTTCCCCTTACTACGTCCCTTATCCTTTGAACAATCAGACCCCTTCCTGGGAACTGAAATTTAAAATCCAGGGTTTAAAAGTCTCATTGGATGAAGGTGACAGTCTTCCCCCGCAATCCCAGAATGATGTGTTCCAAGAAGAACCTCGTCTTCTCAGACTCTAACCGGGCTGCAAGCACTGCCCACTCACCTTCTCCACACTTTACTACCACCCTTCAACTATGGCACGAGTCGATGTGTTTGTGGATGCCTACACATCCATCTTTCAAAAGAGCCAGATTAAAGGTGCAGCAGGCAGGAAAAAAAGGGGGGGCAGATTTATGAACTCAGCTTTCTTCATACCAGGAGCCCCACTCCTACCACCTTCTCCTCCAATTCGGTAGAGGATATTTCAGTGCCATCATCACAGAAGGAGCTGCTGCCCCCTCTCTGCCCAACCCCCTGCCCAGGCCACTGGTTAGAATGGCCACCTGCCTGACTGGCTCACTGATTTCCTAACAGGACTCCTGGACTCTGGCTCCCTCAGGATAGTCCTCATTCTCTGCCTTTGTCCCTGGCTTTCACATTTACTCGGCCTGGCACACATTAGTGAATATTAACTCATTTCATGAATCGCTTAAAGCATCAAGTTGCAGTGAGTAGCTTCCCCCCCCCACCCCGCAATTGTGTCTAGGCAAACACACACTTAGGAATGGAATTGGGTTTATGGTGTCCTCTTTAACCTCTGGGCAGCCTAATTCATTTTCTGCTGTGGTCTGAACTCTGGGGGAACCATCAGTGGAATCTGGGGCTCTTCACCATCAGCTTGGGAAGACTCTATCCTGGGGGAGACTTTATGGAAATGATGAATGTGCACAAATCAGGGGTAACTCCCAATTCTGGACACCAAGGCAGGTCCCATGCCAGTTACACCTGCGTCCCTGGGTGGGCCTGGGCTTCCCCAGTGATTGCAACTGGCAGCCAGGTTGAGGAACGCCACCCAACTCCCAGTTCTTGGGAACATTTTCCCTTCTGCCCTAGTGGCTTTTGGAAGTCATTCCCAAAAAAAGATGGCTTCACCAAGGAAAAGAAAAACTATCAGAAGTCCTTGAAGCGAAATTCCCACAGGAGTTCAGGACACCCCCAAATATGCCACTTTGTTATTCTGATTATTTTGAGCTGAGGGCAGTTAAAAACCAGCAAAGGTGGGGAGAGGCTTTCTCCAAACTCCCCTTATCTGCCTAAGACAGATCCTCCAAAAGGAATTCAATTGTCAAAAAATCTCCTCGTTGGGAGTTTCACCAATCAGGGAAGATTGTCACAGGAGAGGACACTAAGAGTCCACACAACACCCTGACAAACTTTGTCACAAACTATTGTATCTCCCATCTGCTCTTCAAGGGGCCCATTCATCTTGCCCCTAAATTGCCCCTTCCCTATAAAGACGGTATATAAGCTCTCAAATCTCATCACCTTTCTGGGTACTCACGTTTTTTCCTGTGATGTCCCTGTCCATGTAACGTTAGAAATCAACACATGTGTATATCTTTTCTCCTGTTAATCTGCCTGTTGTAAGTTTATTTCAGAGACCCAGCTATCGAACCTAGGGGGTTAGAGGAAAAGTCTTTCCTCTCCTACATCCTCATCCATTCCTTCTTTTTTTCATCAGATATTTATTGAGCACCTACCATGCTAAGTTGTCTGCTAGGTATTAGAGATACTAAGTTGAAAACGGAACATGGGTCAGGCCTCAGGAGGCAGAGTGGAGGGACCAGACACTAAACCAGCAGCTGCAGGGAGAGCCCAGCCTGCTCCCCAGGATCCTGGCCCATCGCAGAGGGAGGGAGGACGCTAGGAGTGACTAAGGATATTTCTGGGAAACAGGACTCATCCACGGCAACTTCTCAGCACCTACGGGAGGGGCAATTTCAGGCACAACATGGTTGTTCTGTGTCCTGGGAGCGCCAGCATCTTTTAAACACAGGCTCTTAACGTTATTCATATCATGCCTTCTATGCTCTGTAGGAGGCGGTGATGTTGCCTCCATTATACAGATGAAGAAACTGAGACTCAGCGAGATGAATCAGCTTGCCTAAATCTCTCAGGAAGAAGAGCTGAAAGCAAACCTCCCCTCTGACTTCAGAGCCCTTTTTGTAACAGCTCTAGAGAGACGGGCTTCACTGAAGGAGCTGGTAAAAATGGACAGATGCCAGGGCCTGGCATCTCAGTGCAGCCCTGGAAACACCAGGTGTCGTCAGCAGAGCTGGCAGCTGGGGGTGCCGGTGTCAGCAGTGTTGGGAGAGGGCTTTGGGGCAGCTGTGGAAGGTGGCGCTGGTGGCCTCAGCAATCCTGGTGGGCGGGCAGCCAGCCGTCCCCCCGCGTCACGATAGCTGATATTTATTGAACATTTACGGCGTTCCAGACACTGCGTAAGTACTTAACGTGGATTAACTTTTTTAATATTTACAACAACTCCCACTTTTACGGATTAGGAAACCGAGGCCCCAAGAGGCAAGGTAACTTTCCCTGGTCAGCATCTGATAAATGAGAAGCCAAGGTCCGAACCCAGGCACGCTGACTGCTGGGCTGGTGCGATTCGGTGCTGCGCTCTGAACGTCCTAGGGGCGGCTTAGGGATCTAACATTTTGACGTGTTTACTTATCAGTAGCGTGCCCGAGGGAGAAGAGGGCCAGTGTGTGGATCGCAAAAATGTTTACAACACTTTGCAGCTCCTTCCACCAGGAGATGAAGTCCGTTTCCCACCTCTTGAGTTTGGCCCGGCCTGGCGACTGGCTTTGACCAAGAGAGTGCGGAGGGCGCGAGGGCGGCCGGTTTCCAGCCCAGGCCTCAAGAAGCCTTGTGGCTCTGCTGTCCCCATCCTTGGAAGCCCGCTGCTCCAGCAAGCAGCCTGGGGTCGGCTGTCCTGCCTTATGAGAGGGACATGGCCCGGTCGCCCTTTCACCCTAGCTGACAGCCTGCTAACCACCAGATATGTGGGTGAAGCGGTCCTAACCCATCCAACGACCTGCCGGCTCACCACGGACACACACACAGGCCCCACAAAGCCAGGCTAGCTAGACGCTGCCCCGCTGACACCCACAGGGTCAGGAGCCAATAAATACACGTTTCTTGTTTTAGGCCACCGGGTGGCTTGTTGTGTAGCAATAAACACAGCAGAAAACACCTCAGAGAGAAGGAAGGTATGAAGTTGGAGGAATTCCCACCAGACAGTATGAGTAAGTGGAAAAACCCTTCAGGCAGGGAAAAGAGATTCCGAGGAAAACAGTGAGGGCCGGGGGTAGGGGGGGGGCACCTGCCTGTTTCCTCAGAAACCCAGCATGCTCACCCCTTCCGGCTTCCACCGGGGGGAGGAGGAACCATACTCTTCCGAAGAGAAATTCCAGAGAGAGAGGAAGCTGAAGCAGGGGTACTCTGCTCCTGTAGGGAGGGTGTCCGCAGTCAGCCCAAGGTGGCTGCCTCGTGGCAGACACGCTGGCGTTGCATGTGGAGCAGAGAGAGAAAACCCAAGACAGTCCTGTGGACCTGGGATCCTGGGTGTCATGGAAGGGATCCAGCTACTCCACTGGAGGAGCCCCGATCCAGACAATGAGCTGTGTGAGCCTAAACTCAAGCAGCAGCTGTAAGAATGAGGAGAAGCTGGAAAAGGGGAGAAACGTTTAGGATGTACAAGGAACAAGAAAACTTGGGGCAAATTGAAATAGGGGGAATGGTCAGTGGGAGTGGGGCAGCCTAAAATAACATTGCTGTTCAGAGTACAAAAGGATGCCCCGGGAGATAACAAGAGGGGGAAAAAAGATTAGATGATACTTATTAAATGTCATCACCATATAATATTTACATATTATGGTATAATCATGCCTTTTGGTGATGACATTGGTGATTTTTGGACTTAGCCTGCCACCGGCCCTTGTTTTAAGGATTACCCTTCCTTGAGGCATTTGAATTTTAAAGAGAATCAAAGCCTTCGGGTAAGGGATGACGCTGTATTCACAGAATTTCAGGCAGCCATTGAGAGTGGAACAAGGGTTTTTCTTTTATGTTGGCCCCTTCCCGGGGCTCTTGGCCTGGGAACTGGCCCCGAAACCACAAAAAAAGCATTTCCCAGGACCTTGGCGTCGCAACACCTTAAACTCCCTTCCTCCCAAGTTTTCCCAGTGTTTCTCAGACTTGGGGAAGCGACTCTCCCCGCTCCGGAACCTGGGGGTGGGGGCGGCCGATCCCCCGCGCGGCCGCCAGAGGGCACTGCTCCGTCGCCGGGAGCGCCGCGGCCGCCTGGGCGTGTGGCCTGGGGTGGGCATTTTTGTGTTGTTTAAATGCCAGCATTGATTGCTCACTCCTTTCCCAAACATGTTTCTAATTTACCCGGTATCTCGTCTACATGAAACACTCAAGAACAACAACAACTAAAGAATGCATACTTAACTTTAGTTACCGGGTGAGCAAAAGGGGTTTGACACCAAATGCAGTTTTGTTCCAGAAACCTCTGGGACTGGGGCAGAGCAGGCAGCAAGGGCTCTACTCACCGGTTAGGACAGAGGCACGTGGAAACAAACACACCGAACCTCGACCCTGGATAGGCTCTTGCTAGCACCCAACAAGCCGGCAGCTTTCCGCTCCAGAGGACGGGTTCGTTTCCGGCCAAGTTCAGAAGCTGGTGCCCGAAGAGGGTGCCGCGCGGGACCGCGGAGAAGCCACCCGCGGCCCTGGGCAGGCGGCGGGCTCCGGCTTCCCGCCTGGCCCCTGGCTGCGTGCGGCGCCCTGGGGAGCAGAGGCGCTCGCATGCAGATGGCGGGGGAGGGACGGGGGGCGATCCGGGCGCTCGGGGCAGCAGTAGGGTGAAGGCGGGGAGGCAGGGGCAGGAGGACGAGGAGGGGGAGCAGAGGGAGAGTCCTGTCTGGTGGGGGTGGCGGGGACGGCTCCTCGGGCTTGGGTGAAAGCCTGACCGCCACAAATAGAAGTCATCAGCGAAGAGACCTAAGGATGCGTTTGGCTGCGGGGAGGTCTCTAGGAGACAAAGCTCCTAATCCCGGGGTGGGGGCTGGGATGGGAACCCGGGGCGGGGGTGGGGGGGTGAGAAGGAGTGTCTGATTGACAGCTGGGTTCTGTTTTTCGGACCAGAAAAAAAAAAAAATCCCCTGGCCCCTGGGGGAGATTGCTCAGGCACTTTTCTTCTGCAGGAAGCTGCTTCTTGTTGGAGCCTCCTGGGATTCGCAGAGTTAAAATCCTTTAACCCAAGATGCCTTGGGCCTTTTGTTCCGCTCTGACAATGGAATTGGGTGGAGGGGCTGAGAAGGCAAGGAGCTAGGTCTGGGGTGTATCCGTGGGGTGGGCGTCTGGTGAAGCTGTGTTCAGTCACAGGGTGAAAAAAAGCGATTTGGTCGTGTGTGTGTCTGTGTGTGTGTGTGTGTGTGTGTCTGTGTGTCTGTGTGTGTGTGTCTGTGTCTGTGTGTGTGTGTGTGTGTGTCTGTGTGTGCGCACGCGCGCACGCGTTGGGGAAAAGGTATAAGGAAGCCCAAGGCACGGGCACCAGCTCGTTAACACGTGTGTATGAGTACCTGCTGTGCAGCTCAGCAAACCTTTAATTACCCGGGGAGAACTTCCAAAACTGAGAACTGAATATTGGTCCCTAAAAGGTTGGATAATGGGTTTTTCTTGCATCTCAACCCAAAGGGACAGATCTCCAACTCCCCTGGGCTCCCAGATTCTTCTAGATGTTTTGTCTTCTAAAATTCTGTGCTCCCATGGGACAGCACTTAGTTAAGGACACTCAGAAATGTAAACCCTTCTGTCATATTAATCATCTTAAAATCTTTGCTTTGAACCTATCATGTCCTTGAGTCATAATCGTCACCAGCAGCCACTCTAATTCAAAGGACTTGGAGTGACAGGCTTCAAGCCCTCTCACCATGCAGAATTTTCTCCTCTCACTCCCCAATGTGCATCCTCCCCTGTAGCCAGCCTGGCCCCTCAGGGTCCCTTGGTATATCTTGAATTCTCCAGGCTCCCTGTCTCTGGCCCTGCAGTTGCCTTCCTGGCCATCTAGCTGGTCACTTCCTTCTCCATTCAGTTCTGGCCTCAGTCGGTCAACATGCATTCACTGAGAGCCCCCTATGTACAAGGCATATATCCCCTGGGAATATATCAGAGACTAAGACAAATGCCTGCCCTTAAAAGATTTTTTTGCCTTAATGGGAGGGAATAAAGCCAGACAATTTCACATGTTGATAGGTAGCTAATCAATGTGATAGAGTTGTGGTGGGGTGGGGTGGGGTTAGTGGGTGCTGCTTTATTTGGTTAGGAAAGGCCTCTTTGAGACCTTCTGGGCAGGAAGAATGCTCCAAGCAGAAGGGATAGCAAGTGCAAAAGCCCTGAGGCAGGAATGCACTCCGTTAAATTCAGGAGACACCATGAAGGCCATTGTTCCTGGAGCAATGTGAACAAGGAGATTTCAAGGACTCTTGAGACATAGACAAGGACTAGACCATCATGTCCTCACGGGTCAAAATAAGGAGTGTGGGTTTTATTTTGGTTGCAGTGGGAAACCTTTGGAGGATTTTATGCCAGGAGAGAAGAGATTCCACTTACCCTTTAGAAAGATCACTCTGGCTGCTTAGCAGAGCAAGAAGTAGGAGCAGAGGAGAACAGTGAAGATGCGGTTGCAGACATCCTGGCAAGAGGAGGTAGAGGCAGGGTTGTGGCTATGCAGATGGTCCTATGACAGAAGAGAAGAGTCAAGGATGACACCTCCATTTTTAGGATAACTGGGTGGACAGGATGCCCATGTTAGCGGGGAAAGGTAGATCAGCCGTTCCGTTTTGGCCATACCAAGACCTATCAGACGTCAGGTGGATACATGTGTAGACAGGTTTGAGGCTGGAGTTCACGGGCATCTCTCCTTCAGATTTAAATTTGAGATCTAGCATATATATGGTATTCAAAGCCATGGGCCGTGGGACAATTCCACTTAGGGAAAAAGTAAAGCTAGAAGAGAGAGGGATGAGACTGAAGCCGCTCTAATATTTAGAGGTCTGGTAGAGGAAAAGTGAGCAGGCGAGGCTGAGACAAACAACCTGTGAAGTTGGAAGAAAACCAAAAGATGGTGATTCTAAGGAAACTAAGCAAAGGAAGTATTTCAGGAAAGAGGATGCATCAGTTAGCTATTGCTAGGTAAAAAACAACCATAGAAATCTCAATGTCATGTAACAGTAAATATTTATTTTACTCACGCATCTGGAAGTCGGTTGGAGGCTGGAGGTCAGCTGGGTGAGGCTGACCTTGGCTGGGTCTGAGTCTGCTCTAGATACATGTCCCTCATCATCCTTGCACGGGTAGGCCAGTTAGGGCAGGTTATCCCCTGGTGATAACATTGGCACAAATAGGCAGGTGGAAATGCCTCCTAAGGCCTAGGCTTAGAACTGTACCATGTCACTCCTCCTACATTCCATTGGCCAAAAGGGGTCATGTAGCCATGTCCAAAGTCAAGGAGCAAGAACATATGCTCCACCTCTAGTGCAAAGAGGGACTGCAAACTCACATAGAATAAGAACACAGGGAGGAGTGACAAGAATTAGGACCAATAATTCAATCTACCATGGAGTGGTCAAACATGTTCAATGCTATTGGGAGACCAGATGAAACTGGGACTGTAAACTGGCCACTAATCTAGTCAATGTCACTGGCATCCTCATAAGAGCGATTACAAGGGAATGGTAAGGATAAAAGCCCAGCTGGAGTGGGTGGAGGTGAGAGGAAGGTGAGGTAGGGGAAGTGTGAGTATATAGACAACTCTCCCAGGACCATCTGCCCTACAGAGGGGCAGAAAAATGGTGCAGTAGGAAACGGGCTAAGGCTAATATGTTTTTAGATTGAGGGATATTAAGTCCTGTTTGACTTCAATGGGAAGGATAGAGTAAAGAGCCAGAAATTGATGGTGCCTGAAAGGAAGGGAATACTTGCGCTGGTGAAAGGGGAAGGGGCCCAGGGCACAGATGGAGGGAGGGAATGCAGAGCTGCAGGCATTCTGGTGGCTTTGGTGGGAGGAAGAGCAGGCAGTTGGTCTGTTTATACCTATTTTCTCTATGAAGGATAGTCCCAGGCCAGGCTGAGAGTGAAAGAGGAAGGGGTGTTGAAAATATGAGGAAGAGGAAAAAGTGTGAAATTGTTGCATGGTGGAGAGAGAAAAGGACTTTTCTAAGAAACAGTAGTGGGATTGTCCAGCAGTTCAAAGGCCCATTGGAAATGTATGGTCATAAATTTGATGTGAGTCCATCCACAGTAGCTGGGTAATTTTCTTTTTTTTTTTTAAATAAATTTATTTATGGCTGCGTTGCATCTTTGTGGCTGTACACAGGTCCTCTCCAGCTGCGACGTGCAGGCTTCTCATTGCGGTGGCCTCTCCTGTTGCGTAGCACAGGCTCCAGACACATGGGCTTCAGTAGTTGTGGCACGCAGGCTCCAATAGTTGTGGCTCACGGGATTCCGGAGTGCAGGCTCAGCAGTCGTGGCCCATGGGCCCAGCCGCTCACGCAGCATGTGGGACCCTCCTATCCCAGGGCTCGAACCCGTATCCCCTGCATTGGCAGGCGGATTCTCAACCACTGCGCCATCAGGGAAGCCCTAGCTGGGTAATTTTCTTCAGCGGTCTTCAACTAGTCGGTTGCAGGTGTGAAGTAACCAGTTTGATTTAACCACAGCTGGGTTTTCACCAGGTGAATACGATGGAGAGAAACCGGTGTAAGGAGTTAAGAGTGTTTGCAAGGGAGATTTCCCATGCCAGATCATGGAATCTCAGCTGGCTGATAAGTGAAGACCTGAGGGGAGACAAATAGTGAAAAAACAGTAGAGCATGGACTGGAGGTCTCAGGTGGGAGAGCCAGTAGACTGGAAGGGCCAGAGTGAGTGAGCTGGTGGGCTGGCAGGTAGTGAGATCTTTGAATCTGAGATTTTAGAGATGGCGTAGATATTCACGGTTCCCAGGGCTAGGGTATGACCAGGAGACGAGGGTGGGGCAGGAGGTGTATTGCTAGGGCTAAGGTAGTCAAGTGACTTAGGGGCTAGGGTGTTACGCGAGTCATCAACATTGATGCTGAGGTCACCAAGAATGATGACAGTGGAGGAGAAAGAGCCCAGTGCTGAAATCATCAAGGGACAGAGGAAGTAACCAGAAGGATAATAAGGTGACACTAATGAGAAGTGGTGGGTAGCAAGCTCTGTTGCCATGTATTCCATAGGAGCTGGGTTTTTGAAGGAGGAATAAGAACCAGATTGGAAGCTTCAGTGGTGAGTGAGGAGACATCTCCAGGCCCTGAAGCATGGCCTGAGGAGCAAAGAGCCTCTGTTGGAGAGGGCTGTGGAGGAGCAGTGTCGTCAGGGGTCAGACAGGCTTCAGGAGGAAGGAAGTGAAGGTCCCAGCCTTGGAGGAGATGGAGAGTAGAGGCCGGGGGAGGGGGGAGGGAGGGCGTGGGAAGGCAGGGAGGGCTGGGGATGGGGCCTGAGGCCAGTGGCCCTGAGGCATGATAGGATGGCTCTCCCTGGCCATTGGTGACCCCCCGGGGAAGGTGTGGGGCAGCCACAACTGGCCCCTTTGGGGCAGCTTCCCAGATAATCCTGGCCTGGAGGGGGACTTCCTTTTCCAGGAACCCCCATAACTGGTTGCTCATGTTTCTCGGTTAGGCAATATCATCTACTTCCTGGTGTCTTCATCGTTCTTCTTCCGTGTGGATTTCTTATTTCCTCAATTAGAGGCAGGTTTGGGCAGAACCCCAACTATGCCATTTTTGCACGTGCTCCAGGCCAGCACAGCACCTGATACGTAATGTGCCTTCAGAAATGTTTGTTGCTGGAGTTAGATACAAATGCGGTAATGGTTTCCCTTTAAGGCCAAGAAAGGGGCCTGTCCCGGGGATGGGGGGGAGGGTCCTTCTGCCCGAGGCCCCGCCTCCGCCCCCGCCCCCACCCCACCCCCACCCGGGCCAGCTGCAGCGGCCGCCCCTCCCCCCTCCCGCAGCCGCAGCCGCAGCCGCTGATCCGAGTAACCGGACGCCTGGGCCCACTCCCCCTCCCGACCTAGGGCTCGGCGGCCAATGGCAGTGGCCCGAGCCTCCTCCGGGAGCCGCGTGGGCCCTCCCGGCGCCACCCGGCCAGGCTGGGGCACCCGGAGCGAAGGCCTGCCCGGCTGCGAGCCCGGCCTCCAGCTCCCGCTCCCGGCCTGTGTTCTCCGTGCCCTGCGTGCTCTGCCGTCTGCCCGCCCCAGCCCAGACACACCCGATCTCTGCCCCGACCCGAGTCGGGGAGGTCAAGGCTGTGAAAGGGGACTGGGCGATCGGCGCAGAGCCGGCGCCCAGAGGCCCAAGCCGGGACCCATCCCCAGCCCGGGGAGTCAGGACACTCGGGTTCTCGGGCGTTTGACAGGCTGAGAGACCTTGGGCAGTGGTGGAATCTCTGAGCCTCAATTTCCTCATCTGTGGGTGAGGCTAGTCCCTGTCCACCTCTTAGTGGGGCGGTATGAGGACCTATCCAGGCGAAGGGTGTGCAAGTCCTCCTGTATTAGCCAGAGGACAGGCCGAACCCAAATCATTGGGACCTGTCGCCGCCGGCCCTGCAGCGGATGAAGACTGCAGCCCCTCCTCCCCACCATCCGGGTCCCACCCACCATCCAGGGAATTCCTGGGTTCAAGGGAAGAGCCTGACACAACTTTCCTTAACACCCCAGTCTGGGCGTTTCCTGCAGCTCCTCACTCCCAAGGCAGAAGTTGGCTGGTGGAGTTTAGCAACCCCCAGGGAAGGGAGCGGGAAATAAATGCTGGGCTGGAAGGATGGAGCACAGGCACCTTTCCAACTACCTATTTTATCTCCTGTGCTTACTAGAGTGGAAGACGTATAAAGAGAAAGCTCTCACCAACAATGCCTTTTTCCTCCTCCAGTGATTACAACTACACACTCCTGCCTGTTACCTGCCACAGGCTACAAATACTCAAGTATTTATCTGTATACCTTTGCTCCTGGTACCTTAGAAAAAGCTAAGGAGAGCTCAGAAAATGCATTATAGTCTGAAAGAAAAGGAAGAGAGGAAGTCTTTGTCAAGGATGCGTTATTTTAACATTCGCAGCTTTCCCACATCATGGCAGGGCATGGGTCACCTATGGTGATGACACAACAGGGGTGCCCTGAATCTTTGCTTCCATGTCCAGTTCCTGAACAGGCTCCCAAGTAGGTTCTGGAACCTGCAGCCTTAGCTCACACCATTTCCCGCACTGGGCTGGCAACCCTCAGGCACCTTGCCAGGGCACAGTGTCACATGGTAAACTGCTCTCTCTTCCCTGGCACTTGGACTCCAGGGCCCTGCACCCCATCAGGCCCTCTGCCCCAGGCGAATCCAAAGGCAGGATGTGGTCAGGGAGTCTGAGAGGGGGTCCTTAAGCGGGGAGGGGTAGAGGCACCCACCAGCCCAGGCCTGATGTTCTGCGGGCTTCTTGAATTCATTCTCTTCCAGACCTTTTCAGCCTTGCCAATCCCTGTGTGAAAGATCAGAACAGCTGGAAATTTCTAGCGGGAGCGTGCCAGGTGCTGAACATGTCCCCGTCTGACTTAGAAACAGTTAGGGGCCGGGGCTGTTTGGGGTTGGCATTCTTGCCTTTGCCAGACAGGCAGGAACTGCTCTCTCTTGGAAGGCACTGCCACCCCCAAGGCTGGGCTGGAGCTGCAATAAACCCAGGACACCGGGCTGAGGACGGAAACCAGGAGCCTCCAACCTCTCAAGCCCCAGGAGGACACAAAGGGCCTCCTCTCCTGGCAAAGCCAGAAGGGGACGGGCTGACCAGGGAGGGCCGGACCGTCACCCAGTCAAAGCCAGGCGGCTGCAAATGAAACACAGGCCTAGAAGGCTCCAACAGGCACTCTGTCTTTCCCAGAGCCAAGAAATCCTGGCTAGAAACTGGACTATGGAGTAAGGCAAGGCACCGGGAAATACTTGAAACCAGGCGAGACCCCTGGTAATGTTGGACTCCTGACAAACGAGGAGCTGAGCCAAATGCTTTTCCCCCACCTGGCCCAGACACAAAAGTTGAGCTGGCCAGAGAGGACCCAGGGGAGGTGGCAGAGGAGCCGGGGAGGGACCCAGCAGGAAGAGGAAACCTGGCAGCAGGGTCATTTTTACCCTGCTCAGACAGCAGAGCTCTCACACAGCAAGTCTGCAGAGGGGAGAGTTCCCACTTGGCTTCACACAAGGCCAAGGTCACTCAGGCCCTCTGGAGGCTCTCACGAGGGGCTCTGGAAACTGCAACGCAACACACAGCGACCAGGACCAGGCTGCAGGAGCCAGCTCCCGTTTGAAGGAGGGGAGTTTGTAGGGGCAGCTGCTGAGGGAGCCCAGCGCCCCGCCCCCAGCCCCAGGCTGTGGCAGGACTGAGCTTCGCCCTCAGGACTGGCTCAATCCTTACCTCGTCGGCTCAGCCTGCTTCATTTTATTTTGAAAACTTTATTTATTGTTATTTTTAAGAATATTTATTTATTTGTTTGGCTGCACCGGGTCTTAGTTGCTGCACGTGGGATCTTCACTGCTCCATGCGGGATCTTTAGTTGTGGCATGCGGGCTCTTAGTTGCAGCATGCAGGATCTAGTTCCCCGACCAGGGCTCGAACCCGGGCCCCCTGCATTGGGAGCGCAGAGCCTTGACCACTGGAGCACCAGGGAAGTCCCAGCCTGCTTTATTTTAAATGCATCTACATAGTAGCACATGTTACGGGTAAACTTTAAAAACCTACTAAGGAATGTTCTTTTATTCATATTTCTCATAATATGTGAAGGGAGGGTTACTTTTTTAAAGTTCCAAAATTAAAGAGATAAAGAGAAATCATCCTGTGTTGAGGATGGACTCGGGGTCTCAATTTTCTTTATCCTTTGCTGGATCTTGAAAAAAAAAAAAGAATAAAAAGAAGTGTTCCACAGCACGAAATCTTCTTAAAAAAAAAAAAAAGCTAGAACATGCTCTATAAAAAGAAATTCAGACAAAAAGTATAAAGAAAAGAGCAAAAAGTCACCTATTAATCCCACCACCCAGTGATAGCCCTGATATCATTTTTGCGTATTTTTCCCAGACTATTTTCTATGCGTGCAGATACATATTTTTACATGCGGTACAATTATTAACATCAGAGTGTCTTCTCCTTCTTTCTCCCCATGCCCATTGCAGAAAATCCTGAATATGCCTATTTGGTTTCCCTTCACTTCTCTCTTCCAGAGAGAGGAAGAATTATCACTTGCTGAGAAGAGCTAAATTGATCTACATAATACAGGAATGCAGTGGGACGGACCGAGTTCCAGAGTAGGGAAAAGCCTTCTGGACTAGAGTTCAGTAGAGTGTTCAGATTGTAGCACATTCGAGGCTGTGGAGCAGCTACAGGGTATAGAGAATTGGGCTTGGAGGATGGGGCTTCTGAGATGGGCTGATATGGTTATGACCTGGAGCCCTTTTAGTGTTCTTCCAGAGATGTAATTAAATAATGGAATTTATTTTGTATTAATTTTGGCTATTAAGCTATGCATTAAGTCCATATAAAGACTGAAACTTATGGTCTCCCCTCTCATTTACAAGGGTTGTGTTTTTTAAATATTTCCTTTTTATATGCTTTTTTAAGAAATTAAGTTTCATGGTCAAGTCAATAAATGGAGATATTTGTTATCCTCTTAAACAGCTGTATGGCTGTCCTTCATTCATCTTCACCATAATTTATTTAACCTGTCCCCTGTTGATGATCATTTATGTTATTCCATGGTCACTGTTATCAACAATTACCCAGAGGCTATCCCTGTGTGTATACATCTTGGCACTCTTGCTGAGTTCTTCCTTAGGATGTGTTCCTGAAAGTATAACTGCAGGGTCAAAAGAAAAGAACATTCACATTTTAGTGCACAGTGCCAAGTTGCTCTCTGTAAAGACTGAACAAATTAAAACAACCACTTACAGGGGCAGATTCTGCCCTTGAGTGTAGTGCTGTTGGCAAGGGAAGTCCCAGTGGGCCAAGCAGCCAGAGATGCTCTGGGAAAGAGCTGAGCTGTGGCACAGGGTAGGGTGACAAAGAAGGGTCTTCCAGGGAACATGGTAAGAAAGCCAGTGAAGGCTCTATGGAAATTACTTTTGCTACCCAGCATCCCTTCCCTGGGGGAATCACCTTCCCCTCCACAGTACCCCATTCAGCCTATGAGCTTTGGGTAGCGCTGACCTCCCACCTTCTCCGAGACCCCCATCCTGGGCTGGCCACAGAGGTGACCGTATGACTGGAGCCAGATCAGTCAGAAGTCTCCATACCCTGATGGGGGTGATGGGTCCAAGGCAGGAAGAAGTCTTTCTTGCTCACTGAGCATGATGTGACACCAGAACTGGCAGTGACCCTCTCCTCCCATCCCGTGCAGATCTGAGAGATGGAGACAAAACCTTGACAGCCTGGCAGAGCCCTGGGACCTAGCCATGTTTGAAGGCATGAGGCCCATCCCGGGCTTTCTGTGTACCACCAAAAGTCCTTTCTCCCCCTCAAATTGTCATGAGATTTTATTTTTTAAGCATTGGCTTTTTTTTTTTAATGAAGTACATTTCACGTAATACCAACAATTAACCATTTTAAAATGTGCAGTTCAGTGGCGTTGAATACATTCACAATGTTGTGCAACAGTTGCCTCTATCCAGTTCCAAAGACATTTTCATCACCACAAAAGGAAACTCCATAACCATCAAGCAATCACTTCCTATACCCTCTTCCTCTCAGGAAGTTTCATGTAAGTGGAATCATACAACATGTGATGTTTTGCATCTGGTTTCTTTCACTTAGCATGCTGTTTTCAAGGTTTACCCATATTGTAGAGTAGTTTAAGTACTTGATTCCTTTTTAAGCCTGAATACTATTCCACTGTAAGGAATATACCACATTTTGTTTGTCCATTCTGATGGACATTTGAATTGTTTCTACATTTTGGCTATTATGATTAATGGTGCTATGAACATTCATGTGTTCGTATTTGTTTGAATGCCTGTTTTCAATTCTTTGGGGTATATACTTCGGGGTGGAATTGCTGGGCCACATTGTAATTCTATGCCCATACATTCTACATTCTTTTTCTAGTTTAAGCCCACGTGAAGTGGGTTTCTTTCCTGGGCAGCCAAAGGAGTCCTGACTTACTCAGGCCTTGAAAGACGAACCAGCCTGGCCGAAGTGGAGAGCAGGGAGGAAAGTGTTCACCCTGGAAAGGGTGGGCAAGCAGCAGCAGAGACACGGAAACAGAGCTGGGAGGAAGTACATTTCTCGAGTGGGAGTGCCACATGAGAAAGTCTTTTCTGGACACGTAGCCGGACCACACTGTCTGGAAGACCCACAGAGAAGAGGAATCTTAGAGCAGTTGCTTTGGCAACCCAGTCTGTGAGAGGAAATGCCCTCCTTCCTCTTTTTCTTCCTCCCCCCACCCCTTCCTGCCAACGCCTGTGCAGGCTGCACCAACGGGGAATAGTCTGGGTGGGAAAGAACACATGTTCCTTTTTAAATGAGAAAGGTCTGTTTCACTCTGGGCCTCCTGCAGCTCAGCCAGGGATCGATTTCTCCATGGCGGTGGGCCCCAGGTCGGCCCTCAGGACCACGTTTGAGAGGGCCAGCCACCTTCAAACCTGCCTACTCTGCCCGGGACTCCAGGCCGAGTGTGAAGCCCCCGATGCAGCTTAGAAAAGAAATCAGTGAGGTCTCTACTCCTGTTCCTTCATTCCTACCACCTACCCCTCTCGGCACCCCGATGTCATCAGTCCCTTTGGGGGCACCGAACCAGGACAATGGAGATCTGTGTTTCCTCTCACCCTCACTCTAATTGAGATTCTCCTCAGACTCAGCATCTTCCCGCCTGTGGAATGGACTACAGGTAGGAAGCAATTCTATTGACTTTCTTTGGCGTTGAACCCCTTCCGTGTGTGTCATGGTGGGCAAACTCCTGGGCAATGGAGGAAGAGGGGGGCTTTGGAAATATTAATGACCCAAGGCTCCTGAGGCTGAGGCACATGCAACTCAGTGGGGGAGATAGATGTGTACCCAGAGGAGACAGGGGGCAGCATAAAGCAGAGGAGATGACATTACAACGGTAGGGACATTTGGTTTTAGATCCCTCCTAGTGAATATTTATTTACTTAGTTGACTATGTATTTTAAACATTTCATCAAAGTAATACCTTCACATAGTTTAGGAGCTGAGACAGCAGCACCAAGTTGCCAGCCAGGTGAGGGAGCCGTCTTGGAAGTGGATCCTCCAGCCCCAGTCAGGCCTTCAGGTGACTGCATCCTCTGCTGATACTGTGACTAAAACCTTTCTGTAAGAGACCCTGAACTGCATCTGCCAAGCTAAGGAGAATTTCTGACCCACAGAAACTGTGTGAGGTAATAAATGGTTATAGTTTGAAGCAGTTAAGTTTGGAGATAACTCATTACACGACAATGGAAAACTAATACATAATGGTTGCTATTATTATTTTCTTGGGCTAGAACAAGGACGCCTTGCTCGTAGGTTGTGTATTATGAAATGGGCTAAGGACTATCCAGACAAGATACAAAGCTTCATTTGAAATGATAAGTCTCACACCAATCCGAAGTATACTTCAGAAGCCAGTGGTCTCAGGGAGGCGATGCCTGGGCTGACGGACCTCGTTCACAGAAGACCTCAAGTGCTCAGGTGACAAACATCCAAATGAGAGTTATGGGGCTATGGATCTAATGCAGTTCCCACGGTAAGGAACTGATCGAATACTTTCAGTAGAAAAAAAACAGTCCCAGCTGCAGGCTCATTTGAGTCTGGCCCTTGTTTCCAGTGTGTGGAAGCTCGGCCCTTCC
>NW_021146632.1:0-25000 GCF_002837175.3 Physeter macrocephalus
TCACTTCAACCGTCTTCACAGCTTCTTCACCAGGGGTAAATTCCACCTCAAGAAACAACTTTATGGGAATTCCCTGGTGGTCTAGTGGTTAGGACTCGGCGCTTTCACTGCCAGCCAGGGAACAAAGATCCTGCAAGCCACACGGCCAAAAAAAAGAAAAGAAACAACTTTATTTGCTCATCCATAAGAAGCAACTTCTTATCCATAAAGTGTTATCATGAGATGGCAGCAATTCAGTCATATCTTCAGGCTCCACTTCTAATTCTCGTTCTCTTGCTATTTCCACCACATCTGCAGTTATTTTCTTCACTGAAGTCTTGAACCCCTCAAAGTCACCCATGAGTGTTGGAATCAAACTCCTGTTAATGTTGATACTTTGACCTCTTCCAATGAATCATGAATGTTCTTCATGGCATCTAAAATGGTGAATCCCTTCCAGAGGTCTTCAATTTACTTTGCCGAGGTCCATCAGAGGAATCACTATCTATGGCAGGTATAGCCTTATGAAAGGTATTTCTTAAATAATAAGACTTGAAAGTCAAAATGACTCCTTGATCCATGGACTGCAAGATGGATGTTGTGTCAGCAGGCATGAAAACAACAGGAATCTCATTGTACTTCTCCATCAGAGCTCTTGGGTGACCAGGTGCATTGTCAGTGAGCAGTAATATCTTGAAAGGAACCTTTTTTTCTGAGCAGCAGGTCTCAACTAGGGGCTAAAAATATTCAGTAGACTATGTTGTAAACAGATGTGCTGTCATCCGGGCTTTGTCGTTCTGTTTATAGAGCACAGGAAGCGTAGACTGAGCATAATTCTTAAGGGTCCCAGGATTTGGGGAACGGTAAATGAGCATTAGATTCAACTTAAAGTCACCGGGTGCATTCGCCCCTAACAAGAAAGGCAGCCTGTCCTTTGACACTTTGAAGACAGGCATTGACTTCCAACTATGAAAGTCCTAGATGGCATCTTCTTCCAAGATAAGACTGTCTCATCTCTTGTTTAGTGTAGCATGAATTATCTCAGCTGGATCTTCTCAATAACTTGCTGCAGCTTCTACATCAGCACTTGCTGCTTCACCTTGTACTTTGATGTTATGGAGACGGCTTCTTTCCTTAAACCTCGTGAGCCAACCTCTGCCAGCTTCAAACATTTCTTCTGCAGCTTCCTCACCTCTCTCAGCCTTCATAGAGTTGAAGAGAGTCAGGGCCTTGCTCTGGATCAGGCTTTGGTTGAAGGGAATGTTGTGGCTGGTTTGATCTTCTATCCAGACCACTCGAACTTTCTTCATATCAGCAGTAAGGCTATTTCACTTTCTTATCATTCATGTGTCCCCTGGAGTAGCACTTTAAATTTCCTTCAAGAACTTTTCCTTTGCGTTCACAGCTTGACTAAATGTTTGGTGCAAGAGGCCTGGCTTTCGGCCTGTCTAGGCCTTGGACATGCCTTCCTCACTAAGCTTAATCACTTCTAGCTTTTGATTTAAAGCGAGAGACTTACAACACTTAGAGGACATTTGAACACTTAGAGGACACTGTAGGGTTATTAATTGGCCTAATTTCAATATTGTTGTGTCTCAGGGAATAAGGAGGCCCAAGGAGAGGGGGAGAGATACAGGGGAACGCCCTGTCTATGGAGCAGTAGAGCACACACAACATTTGTCGCTTAAGTTGGAAGTCTTATATGGGCACGGTTCATGGGGCCTCAAAAAAGTTACAATAGTAACATCCAAGGTCACTGATCACAGATCACCATGACAAATACACTAATGAAGGAAAAGTTTGAAATATCGTGAGAATTACCAAAATGTGACACAAAGACACGAAGTGAGCAAATGCTATTGGGAAAGTGGCACTGATAGACTTGCTTGAGGCACAGTTGCCACCAACCTTCAATCTGTAAAAAAGCACAATATCTGTGAAGTGCAACAAAGGGAAGCACAATAAAATGAGGTGTGCCTACGGCTATACGCTGTACAGTCACAGGGATCCAGAGAGTAGCTGAGTGACTCCTATGCACCAGGCAAAGGAGAAAATACCCTCCTTGAAACAGGAGCCCCAACTCTCAACTTCTCCTAGAGGCGCAAAGGGTTTGGACCTCACATCTAGGGCCCCAGCTGTTAAGATTCCCACCGGAGGGCCTGGCTCCCAAATCATCGAGCTCTGAAAACCAACAGGGCTTGTGTCCATGAGACCCATAAGACTATAGCAAACAAAGAAGCAATTCTTAACAGACGCACAAGCACTCACCATGGCTATCCCCCCAGAGCTTAGCGGGGGCTACTCTTCATTGCCGTGGCTTCTCTTGTTGCGGAGCACGGGCTGTAGTCTAGGTGAACAGGCTTCCGTAGTTATGGCACGTGGGCTCAGTAGTTGTGGCTTGCGTACTTAGTTGCTCCTCGGCACGTGGGATCTTCCCGGACCAGGGGTCGAACCCGTGTCCCCTGCATTGGCAGGCGGATTCTTAACCACTGCGCCAGCAGGGAAGTCCCTGTGTCAGTAATCTTTTGATTCATAAGAGAAAATAAGATTTCCACAATAAACCACTGTTCCCTCCTTTGGCC
Organism: Physeter macrocephalus; assembly: GCF_002837175.3. Taxonomy (NCBI): domain Eukaryota; kingdom Metazoa; phylum Chordata; class Mammalia; order Artiodactyla; family Physeteridae; genus Physeter; species Physeter macrocephalus. The sequence goes on from NW_021146632.1 coordinate 2,562, forward strand.
TCCTAAATTAGAAGAATAAAACCACCATTTTGCCCAGGGAAATATAATAATAATTTACCCTTGTGTAGTACTTGGTTACAAAGCACTTTCAAATACACCATCACATTTTGAGCCGCATTACAACTTTTTGCAATAGCTTTAGATGACACGCAAGGTAGGAGGAGGGAGAGTGACCTGCCAGGAGTCGTCGAGTTGATCGTCACCAGATCAATAGTGCTTACTGGCGTCACCCTGCATTTTGAAAAACGGAGACATGCAGGTTAATGCCGGCTGTCCCAGGGTGGCGAACTTAAATGCTAACAGGCGCCAGACTAGTAACGTAAACAAGCCAAGCAGGCTGGATTAAACTCACGGGCCTCTCAACGTTCTGAGTATAAAGGTACAGTACACTTTTCGTCTAACTTTCCTATTTCAACAAAGAGAACAACAGCAGGAAAGCACATCAAAACACTAGCCTGCAAGAACAGTTATACACAGACCGGGATGGAGTCTGTGCCAGGCCAGGGTGTGCATAGCTTGTCAATGCCACACGGCTGTGTCACTCAGGTCAATTGTTACCAGGCAGAGATGAGGGACCCATGTCACCACATCTCCCCAACTGATTTTTTAAGGTTTGAGTAGCTTGAAATCCACGTGTTTATGTTAAATATCCTTATTTTTAAAGGTCAAGAACTAACTTAAAAAAATTTAAACATCTTATCCGTAGGTGGAATTGTGTCTGCAGACTCTGTGTTCCATGACTTTGAACCTTATTTCTGCTAAGTCTGAATTTCTTATAATCAATTAAAAGAAGGCAAATAGAGAGATTCAGTAAACATTTATAAAGTACCTACTATGCACCATGCACAGTACTCGGTATTTTGGATACAGCATTAAACATAGACCAGCCTCTGATCTCATGAGGTTTATATAATCTAGTGACATAGAAAAACATCTTAACAAGTAATTAAAATATTTACGTGGGCTTCCCTGGTGGCGCAGCGGTTGAGAGTCCGCCTGCCGATGCAGGGGACACGGGTTCGTGCCCCGGTCCGGGAGGATCCCACGTGCCGCGGAGCGGCTGGGCCCGTGAGCCATATCCAGGCAAGGATGGCACGAAGGGCGCTTTAGACAGAGGGACAAGATATGCAGAGTTCTAGAGATGAAAGAGAACGGCATACTCAGAGAAACGAGGGAAGCTCAGTCTGACTGTTGTATAACTGTTGGTGGCAGTGGCCATAGTAGGCAGCGGTCAGCAAATAAAGTCTTATGAGTCAGGTTACGGAGGTTAGAGTTAAGGGCAGTGAGAAGGCATTCAAGGATTTTAATGAGATTGACAACATCAGATTGATGTTTTGGAAAGATCACCAGCTGTAATAGGAAGAACAGGAGGGAATCGTAATAGGTCGTGCTTTTAGGAAGCAAACTCTGAGACCCTTGAGGTTTGAGTGCAGGTACGGGAGGCGCTTGAGGTACTAGCACCGTGCAGGGTGAAGGCAAAGGGAGGGGCTGAGCTGCGGTACAGCTGCAGCAGGGGCCTCAGCCAGTCCTGTAAGGAGCTCTGGGGCTAGGATGGTCCTTCAGATTTGCTCTGCATCAAGGGGGGCAGGAGGGCAGGAGTTTACACCCCCTCACATAGACCAGTCTTTGGCTGTGAGCTCCCCGGACCCAGGAGGGAGCAGGACCCTGGGGGAAGAAGCCGCTTGCTTCAGCTGAGGGAAGTTCCTGGATAGAGACTTAGCAGAGAGCTGTCTGTTGCCAACATAGCCGGCGGCCGGGGAAGTAGTGGCTCCGGCCAGTTTCACAGCACTCACTACAGTCCGCCCCTTGCACTGCTGAGACAATGAGGAAGAGACCACGGAGGTTTACAAGAGGGAGGTAGGCGGGGTGAACTACAGCTCACCCCACTGCAGCTGGTCTGCGGGTCGTGACTGTTTCGCCCTCACCCTCAGCCAAGCACCTCTAGGTTATCCCTGATGGGTCCAAACCCCCGGTTACCAGCCTTTCTAAAGCCGTGACTGCTGAGCATGACCATTTGCTCTCCAGACGGGCAGGGGAGCACCGAGGGATGCCACAGTGAATCGCCTGGGTGCCCACCGAATTCCAGCGCCCTCCGTTCCATAGCTGCAGCCCTACCCCGCCCCAATGGTCACTTCTCCCTGCCAGAAAGGTGACTCCTTTCCTCGGCTGCCAGCCTCTGGGTAAACACGTAAGGTGACCAGATGGCAGCCGTAGCTTGAAGTTTAATAGAATTCTTGGTGTGTTCCCTGGTAGAAGCATTTTCCCTGTGGAAACCAGAGCCTCTGTATCTGTAAGGCTCCAAGTTGCCCAGGTAGAGCACAGATTCCCAGGTGGGTCACTGAGAGTAATAATAAGCGGGGCTCACATTCCTACTCCCAGCGCTTGATTCCTCAACCGTCGTATTCTACCTATTGGAGACACGGTATCGTACTGTGGTATTTTATTTAGGGTGTAAATCTCATCTTGAAGAATAGCACCTCAGGGTGGGACGGAGACACAAGAGGGAGAAGATATGGGGATATATGTATACATATAGCTGATTCACTTTGTTATACAGCAGCAACTAAGACACCATTGTAAAGCAATTAGACTCCAATAATGTTAAAAAATAATAATAATAAGATTTTTAAAAATAAAAATAAAAGAATAGCACCTCATCTCCACTTACTGCTGGAGGTGTAGGAGCTCCAGCTGCATCTTGAAAGGCAGGCCGATCACTAGTTCAGATCGGCAGCTTCTGGGTGATATGATGTGTGACAGGACCAGTGTGCACCATGCACGTGCCCTCTGTGACACGCCCTTTGCTAGAAAGTGGGTTTCTTTGGTCCAGTGTGATGTTATACAAGATCCCATAAGCCTTCAGATGGTGGTTCTGTCTGAGGCTCTGTTGTCAAGAAAGGCAAACCCATACCTAGAATAGGAGTCAATTCCTGTCAAGATGGAATTTTTACCTCTGCCTGTAAAAATATAATCAACTTGACATCAGCAGGCAGATCGTGCTCCTTGAAGGATGTGCCATACTAGGGACTTAATGTTGCTGGCAGGTTGGACATTGGCAGTGGCAGTAGCTACCTCAGACTTGGCAAGTGAAAGCCTAAGCTATAGGATCCAAGCAGAGCTGCCATCTTGCAGCTCCATTCAGGAGTCCATTGACAAGCACTGGTGTGTCTGGCTGATGTCAGCTGGCTGGATCATTCTACTTACTAGTTGAAGGCCGCTTTCTGTGGCAGATGCTCTCCTGTGGGCATTCATATGTTGTATATTTCCTGCCCACTCTCGCAATTCTACCCACGTGCCTTTTATGCAGATCTCCTTGTCTTCTTTGTCCTCAGTCTTCCAGATTTTCTCCTTCCATGCCCTTAACTAACCTGTGAAGACATTTGCCGCTGCCTGTGAGTTTATATATATTCTTAGATCAGGACCCTTTTCCTCCCCCACACAGTGTGTGGTCAGGTGCTTTGCCCAAAGCTCTGTCCATTGAGAGGGTTTCTTCCCATCACTCTCTTCTAACCCTAAGAAAGGGTTATAGTACAGCAACCATCCGTTGCTGGCTTGCACTCACAAGCCGCTATGGTCTTAATGAATATGTCCCCCTCAAATTCATATGTTGAAACCCTAATCCCCAAAGATGATGGTATTAGGAACTGGGGCCTTTGGGAGTACTTACGTCATGAGGGCAGAGAGCTCATGCACGGGATTAGCGCCGGATACAAGAGACCCCACAAAGACCCCTCGCCCCTTCCACCATGTGAGGACACAGCGAGAAGACACCAGCTGTGAACCAGGAAGGGTGCTCTCAGCAGAATGTGACCAGGCTGATGCCTTGATCTTGGACTTCCCAGCCTCTGGAACTGTGAGAAATAATTTTCGGTTGTCCATAAGCCACCCAGTCTGTGGTGTTTTGTTAGAGCAGCCCAAACAAAGACACATGCTAAGCAAACCCAATTGTGGACCAAGCTTGGACCATAAAAGCAGCTTCCTCTGCACCCCTGTGACGACAGCCACCATGGGGCCAGGGTTGCGAGCCAGGGGAGAGGCACTGGTGGCCCGGTAGTGGCTGATGGATAACTTGGGGGTCTGACCCACTGCTCGTGCAGGTGACTCGTCCACTGTGGTCCCGCTTGGCCTCATCCTGGATGCGCCACCTCCTCTCGTGAAGGGTTACTGCGGACGCTCCAGCTCCGTGGGGCTCAGGAGCACGCTGGGCGCTTTTTCCAAACAGTGCCGCTCAGAACCCTAGACGTTGCCATTGTGATTCTCTTACTGGCTTGCAATAAACTCCATGCGACATCTTTTCTCACCACGCACACCTTGAATACCATGGGGTCTGCCTATGTGTATGGCCCCAGAGACAGCACTGCTTGCACTGGAGCCAGCCCAGGGCACGGCCCTTCGCAGCCCTGACACCACTCAAAGCTTCCAGGGCTCGTGTCCCACAGGGGGAGCAGATATGGCCCGGGGCTGCTGCTCGGGACAGGCTATGACCTCCTCCACTTCCAGGCAAGCTTCTCAAATTCTTACAGCGTTTTTCCTCACCTGCCCCACTGGGCCAGCAAGGTCTACAAACAATGGAAAAAGAATGTATGTGAAGTATTTTATGCCTTGTAAAGTACCACAAAATGGTACAACTTTGAGGTTTGGGTATTTTTAAGGCTGAATGCTAAAAATGTCAGGCACTAGAGAGAGAGAAAATGAAAGACAACATTGAAAAACAAATGGAGGCACACTTCAGCATGTGGAGACAGACTCACACTCTCACACACACACTCACATACACACACACTCACATACACACACACACATACACACACACATACACACACACATTCACACACAGTCACACACACACTCACATACACACACACTCACACACAGTCACACTCAATACACACACACTCACACACACGCCTTAAAATTGTATAGCACAGGCTTAAATTGACTAAATGGAAAGTGGTCCTTCTTTTTGTTAATTATATTTTAACTGAAATATTTGCTAATGCAATAAAGAGGATGCTGCTTTAATATAGTTCTATATGCAGATTCCCATGCTTTTCAAAATACTGAATTTAAACCTTGGCTTTCATTAGAATTTTTTCAAGGTGCTGGAAGAATTTCTAACAAGTATATGAATTAAGAAAACTCAAATTGGGGGAGGGTCAGACAAATTGGAAAATTATTTTTTCTCTATTTTTGGGAAGCTATTGCACCACACATTCACACAGTCACACACACACTCAATACACACACACACTCACATACACACACTCACACTCTCACATACACACACATCACACAGACACACACTCAATACACACACACACTCACATACACACACTCACACTCTCACATACACACACATCACACAGACACACACTCAATACACACACACACTCACATACACACACTCACACTCACAATACACACACACTCACATACACTCACACACACTCACACTCTCACACACACACTCACACGCTCACATACACACTCACATACACACACAAACACATTCACACAGTCACACTCACTCACACAAACACACACACACTCACTCTCTCACACAGTCACACACACCCTCACTCATTCACACATCGAACTCTTACCTCGCAGGCGCAGGGCTCCGCCTCCCCGACAGCCCCTCCTGTCCTCCAGCAGTTCTCGTCTCCTCCGGGGCCATCAGTGGAGAGAGAGCAAAACTGGGCTGCCCGCAGCACTGCCTGGGCCTTCAGCCTCTCTCCCTCGGGGGTTTCTAGACGCCTCCCCAGCCCCAGGAGTTCCGCCCAGCCTGGTGTCCACGCTGAAGGACACGATGTCCCCGGTCCCAGCCGGAGCTCAGCCCTTCTCGCAGACACCAGGCCAGAGTCCCCACCTCGGCTGCCTCCCCACGTGGGGAGCTCACGTGGACATGGGGCTGCCCCGAGCCCTCTGGATCCACGCGGGTTTAGGAGTCCCGGCCGGCTCTCTAGAGGAGGCCTGAATGCACAGCCCTCACCTGAACCCGCTTGTCCAGACCCTGCGCCCCAGACTCAGGAGCAGCTGTTGGAACAACGCCGTCACGCGGAAAGTATTTTTACAGAAACTTGTTACCACACACATATACCCCCCCCACACACACACCACACAATGTATTCAACACACATATATCGCATACACACACGTGGTGTATCTGCACGTGTATACTCAGCACACACAGACCACACACCCATGCCACATACACACCCCACCCCACATAAACACCACACACACAACACATACGTACATCACACACCGAACACACACACCTCACATACACACCACAGATACCCACTCACCACAGACGCACACACACCACAAACTGTTTCATCTCCGCCCGAAGAAGACATGCCCTGGAGATGCCCTGCATCTCCTCCTCGAGCAGGAAGAGGGGAAATACCTGCAGAGCTCCTCTCAGCCACCAGATGGCGCTAAACCCCTAGGGGAAATCATATATTTTTCAAGAAATGGTGGCCAGAAGTGAAGTGACCTGGGGAAAAAGGAGTGTTCGCTGCTTTCAGTTGTCAGCAGGGGCAGGAGAATCAAGACAGGCGCAGCATTTCTGAGTGAAGGGCAGACTCGACAAACTAAGAGCTGGGTCCTGCCTTCAATGAATCCTTTATTCACTGATTGATTTAAAATGGGGGGGGGATATATGTATTTCTATATTGTCATCCGCAGGACAGGAGGGCTTGTAGACCAGTTGTGGGGAAAATAATTCATCTGCTCTCCCTGATCACCTCTTATCAAATGAAGCAGTTGCCAAACACATGCATGAAGGGTCAGCACATTTTAATTTATTGCTGTTGCTTCCCAAGTTTACCTTTAATTTCTTTCAGCAAGAACTAAGTGTACATCTCTTATCTGATCATCCGTATCCTATGAGGGATCCATGGTCAGGCAAAACGGTTTTGAAGTCAGACTGATCTGGTGTTGAAAATGAGTCTCAGCCGTGACTAGCTGTAATGGTTGATTTTTTGTGTCAGCTTTGGTTAAGCTATGTTGCACGGTTTTTTTGTCAAACACTAGTCTCCGTGCTGCTGGGATGGTATTCTGTAGATGTGCTCAACATCTACCATCAGTTAGCTGACTTTAAGTAAAGGAGATGACCTGTAATGTAGGTGGGCCTCATCTAATCACTTGAAGGCCTTCAGAGCAAAGACTGAGATTTCCCAGATGAGAAGGAATTCAGCCTCATGACTGTGACATAGACACTCCACCTGTGTCTCCAGCCTGCCTGACAGATTTTGAACTTGCCGATTCCCACAATCCCACGAGCCAATTCCTTAAAGTAAATCCACATATTTTATGCATACGTATATATCCTACTGGTTCTGTGTCTCTAGAGAACCCTAACTGATACATGAACTGTGGTCATCATTAAGTGAATTATGTAACCTCTCCAAGCCATGCTTTCCTCACCTGTAATATGATGTTGTAAATTCAAAAGGGTTTCATGAACAATGCATGCACTACGCCTAGTGTGGAGCCTGACAAGCCACAGTGGTTCTTTCCTCATCCATCCTCATTCCGGCTCACACACACCCCGCAGGATCACATCAGGCTGCAGAGATTCGACGTACACATTCAAGACAACCTGTGCTAGAGCACACACACGATTCCTTGTATCTGTGTTGACTGCAGTGTGTGCAGATGTCCTACTTCTCACAGGGTGGTCCACAGACCAGCTGCTTGGCCATCACCCAGGAACATGTCAAGACCTACTGATCCAGAAACTGGGAGGAGACTGTTGGCGAGCTTGGGGGTGGGGGGGGGAGATCTACAGCAATTTGTGTTTGAACAAGGCCTCCAGGTGCTACTAATGCACACCACAGCCTAAGAACCACTGTTCTGCTAACTTGTAAGCGCTACAAGGCAGGGATTTTTTCGTTTGTTGTTTGTTTATCATCTCCTTTGTTTACATATCCCTAGTACCTAGAACAGTGCCTGGCACATCACAGGCATCCAACACATATTTGCTGAATGAAGGGATTTCTGTGCCGGCTCTAGCGAAGAATAATAGTCAGCTTTGTACCAGAATATCTACACTTTACACAAAGGACAAGCTTGTTCTCTGCTCTGGCTTCCTCTGTGCGTTAGTGATGCTTCCACACTCAAAATCCTTTCCACATTGATAATTTTAGTCATTACTGACCTGAGCAAGCCATGAACTAGCGATCTCCATCATCCAGAATACAACTTAGCTTATCGTCCTCGCTCAGGTGCAGATTTTTCCCATTTGTCAATGTGTGATAATAGCTGAACACAAAGAACTTTAGAATTCCCATTAAATGATACCTGTTAATAATCTTTTTTAAACATCTTTATTGGAGTATAATTGCTTTACAATGGTGTGTTAGTTTCTGCTTTATAACAAAGTGAATCAGCTATACATATACATATATCCCCATATCTCCCTCTTGCATCTCCCTCCCTCCCACCACCCTCCGTATCCCACCCCTCTAGGGGGTCACAAAGCACCGAGCTGATCTCCCTGTGCTATGCGGCTGCTTCCCACTAGCTATCTATTTTACGTTTGGTAGTGTTTATATGTCCTATTAATAATCTTAATATTTATGTTGTCCCATTTCCCCATCAATCTTAAAATATGCTATCCTTCCTCTCTGCGAAGCAGTCAAGGTCCCGTGGGGCAGGGCTATATAAGGTCTAAGTGGCGATCCAAGTGGTGCTTGGTACCCATTGCACTAAGAACAGAAATCACCACTGTCACTGCCATCATCGAGAATGTTCTTCCAAACTGAATTTGAGAGCGTGGCCCGGGAAGTTGGGAACTTAGTGCAGAGTGCAGCCCAGCAGCCCAACCCAGCCCCCAGCCAGACGCTCCGTTACATCCTAGCACTTCAGTGTTTTCTTTCTAAATACACATAGAGATAAAGATATACAGAGTAGTTATTTCTTGTATATGTTTATTATATAAATTAATACTATATAAATACATATACTCCCCCGAAAAGAGAGAGTAATAACAGTTCCAAGAATCTTCGGGCCTGAAAGGGGGATGCGGTGTTCCGATTCACCAGCAGGGGGCGCGCTGCTCACAAGCAGAGGTCTTGGACCAGAACGCCTGACCGTGCTGTGACTCGGGGGAAGTTGGGACCCGCTACGTTCTGTGGAGGTGGGAGTTTTCAGTAAAGATGTGGCAAGTGAGTGCTGTCTGGGCGTGCAATTTTGATGAGAAAGGTGAACACTTCAAAGTCGGCATTCACCTGAAAGCATTCACAATCTGAATTAAGCCAGCTGTTTTCAGGGATTCATGGTAATCTGATCCTTTTTGGAAAATAGATTTAAATTGACTTTTAGAATTAGGATATACTTGTCTGATTATTGACTAAACAGATGTCCCAAATAAGTTTCCTAAAGCAGGAAAGATGACATGAATGCTAACAGTCTCTCAAGTTGTTCTAACTTGCGTACGTATTAACAGGGTCTCCTAGGCACAAATTTTAAAACCTCTGCGAGGGCACTTTTCTTTGATTTACCTGTGTTTTTTAAAGGAGACGTCAGCAGTCTTTTCGGTTTATACAAACTCCGGCAGTCTGATAGTCTCATCTCTATAAATACGAGGTGAGGACAATGATGGCAAGATAATGGTTCTGATCAAAGAAAGCACGAAGTTGGCATTCGCGGCGCACCAGGCTGTTTGCTAAGCTCGTGCAGGCTTATATTCGTGACTCGCGACCACGCTTGTGAGGCGTGGACTGTGTTCATCACACTTGCAGATGAGAAGAGGCTGAGGCTCGGTGTCTGTCCACGGTTACCCAGCAAGTACAGAAGGATGCTGGCATTTAAACCCAGGCACTGATGGCTCCAAAGGCCTGCTCTGAACCACTTCCCAGGACACAGACACCTCTAAGTGTTCACTTAACAATGATCACCTTATAAACAAAAGCCGTGGTCCCTTCTTGAGCCACAGACTGTCTGTCATGCCAATACTCGACCTCGCTGAGGCAAGTTGGAAGGTATATAGGAGACTGTAGGAAATTGCTATTTTTAGCCATCAAGTATGTAAGAAGAGAGACTTGTCCCATTCCACCCTCCCCCCACCCCCCACTCGCACTCACACGCCGTTCCTCCTCACGACGGGTGAACAGAAAGCAGGCACAAAAGTCTGTACAGTTAACCTAACTGTCACACTGCCCTGTATGAGCCACAGTTAATCACATGTAGGACGATGACTCTGAGTGACAGCCAAGCCTTCACCTCCTGCAGCACAATGACAAGTCACTGCTTTACAGCTTAACGACTAAAGGCATAAGAGAGGGTGAGTTTATCCAACTAAACATGCTTTTCAGGCTCAAGTGAGATGGCTCCCAAGCCTCCCTGCGCCCCCCACAAGCCCCCAGGGCGTTTTTAAGGATTCACATTTCTGGACCCCGTTCCAGACCTACTGAATCCAAATCTCCAGGTTGCAAGCGCAAGCAAAGGTGTGCGTGTGTTTTCTAAACCCCTAGGTGATCCTGCAGCAGTGGGCATCCGGCCTCTGTTCGCGATCATTCCAGAAGGATTTGAATACCAGTATCAAGGATACTCATAAAAGATGCTAAGCAGAGATCTCAGCGGAAGAGACTTGATGACAGCCCTTTTCCCTAGGAGTTGATAGTCGAAGGTCTAACACAGTCATCCGGGCACATGAGGATGATCCAGAGCTGTGTTTCTTGGTTCCCCACGTCAGTTAGGCCAGCAGCAGTAGAGGAGGGTCTCTGGCTGTCCTTCCACGTGGATCCAAGTGGGTGACGCGGAAGAAACGAGAATAATGTTGATGCGGACGGAGGCCTCCTGAGAGGTTTGGGGCGCTCTCCGTGGCTCTGTTCTGCCAAGGAGGAGGGAAGCCCACAGTGTTAGGGTGGGCTTCAGAGATGAAAAGGACAGAGAAAAGGCATCGGCTTTGGCAACTGTGGCCTCACTCGTGTCCTTTCTGAGAACAGTTTCAGCAGGTCAGGCAGAAGTGAGATCCAGCCACACGGCAGTGGGTCAAAGAGCGGGCGAGTGGTGGAGAGTGAGGGCGGCATCGGCTGCACAGAGGAAGCAGAGATTTCCCGCCCCTCGGCCTCAGGGTGTGGAACCACTCTGTGACAGTGCTATGGCCTTCCAGCCTTAGTCCGCTCTGTGACATGTGACATCATCGTGAAAGAAACTGTAGCACCAAAAGCACGGGGTGTGAAATCAGGGAGCCCAGGGGTTATACACTGATTCTCTGCTGCTCAGTGTCTGTGGCCGCAGGCAGGTTCTGTTGCTTCTTGAAACTGAGGTTTCTTCCTCTGAAATAGTTGACAACAGCCCTACCTATTAGGAAGGCTACAATCGCTAAATTAAATGATCTACTCCAAGCTCCTGACAGAGAGCACAGCTTTCTAATATAATAGACATGGTCACTGTTACTTCTTTTTTTAAAAAATTTATTTATCGGAGTATCGTTGCTCTACCATGTTGTGTTAGTTGCTGCTGTACGATGAAGTGAATCAGCTGTATGTGTACTTATAGCCCCTCCCTCTTGGACCTCTCTCCCCTGCCCCATCCCTTTCCACACCTGGATCCTGATCCTTAGCTCCAGGGTCCTGGACCAGCCTGCTTCCCCTCCCTCTACAGCGGCTCACTGCAAACCTATTACAGCTTTGTAGCTGTCACGGCACGATTCTTAGACACAGCTCTGTGTCTTCTTCATGGAATCAATGGGAAAACCAGCAAGGGGACAAGAGAGCCGGTTCCATGAGCATGTGAGGAACAGGATGCCATGCCATTTTATTTATTGGTTTACTTTTTTAAAAATTAAACTACAGGGCTTCCCTGGTGGCGCAGTGGTTGAGAGTCCGCCTGCCGATGCAGGGGATACGGGTTCGTGCCCCGGTCCGGGAGGATCCCACATGCCGCGGAGCGGCTGGGCCCGTGAGCCGTGGCCGCTGAGCCTGCGTGTCCGGAGCCTGTGCTCCGCAACGGGAGAGACCACGGCGGTGAGAGGCCTGTGTACCGCAAAAAAAAAAATAAATAAATAAATAAAAGTTGGATTCGTATCTGGGGTGAAGGATCCACTCACCAGATTCCACATCTGATCTAGGTCCCTCTCTGCACTGTGGATGATTGCTCTACTTACTGACACAGTCGTTTCTTTTGTTTTTTGGCTGCGTTGGGTCTTCATTGCTGCGCGCGGGCTTTCTCTAGTTGGCGGCGAGCAGGGGCTGCTCTTCGTTTGCAGTGCGTGTGCCCCTCATTGCAGTGGCTTCTCTTGTTGCGGAGCACGGGCTCTGGGCGCATGGGCTTCAGTAGTTGCAGCACGTGGGCTCAGTAGTTATGTCACCTGGGCTTAGTTGCTCCGCGGCATGTGGGATCTTCCCGGACCAGGGCTTGAGCCCATGTCTCCTGCATTGGCAGGCGGACTCTCAACCATGGAAGCCCTGACACAGTCGTTTCTGAGCACAGTCATCCCAGCACCACTTGTTTTCACTCTCACCATCTAGAAAACCTGCTAAGAGACCATGGTGCTGGGTGGAGAACCCGTGTGTGAGCATCTCTGGCTTGGGTTTCCATCCTTCAGGTTTTCCAAATTTTTGGATTTGATCGGCCCTGGTGCTGTTATACACGAGGTGAGCATCCTGAAACCTGGCACTTGGCCTTTTTACTACTCAGAGGGCTCCTTTGTAAAATAAGTTTGATAGCTGCCTGATTTCTCTAGGTTACTTTGATGGGCCACTGAAATGCTGGAAATCAAAGCGTAAAAAACAATGTGTTGGGCTTCCCTGGTGGCACAGTGGTTGAGAGTCCACCTGCCGATGTGGGGGACGTGGGTTCGTGTCCCAGTCCGGGAAGATCCCACATGCCACGGAGCGGCTGGGCCCGTGAGCCATGGCCGCTGAGCCTGTGTGTCCAGAGCCTGTGCTCTGCAACGGGAGAGGCCACAGCAGTGAGAGGCCCGCGTACTGCAAAACAAACAAACAAACAAACAAACAAACAAACAAAAATGTGTTATAAATTTGTAAAGTATCATCAATGTTATTATTAGAGTAATATCAGAGTATTAGAGCATTTCATGTTATTTGATTTCTTCACTAACTTATATTTTAAGTCATTTTTAGTACTTTCTTAATCTAAAAATAGCTCTGGGAATGTTTTAAGAGTCATTACCAATTAATAAAATGACCCGCACATTCGTATTAATTTTAAAGCATAGTAGAAAAAAAATTAATACCATAGAGGCCAAGAAGGAGGGGTTCTGTTTGGATTAACTTTTTTTTTTTTGTGTGTGTGTGTGTGTGGTACGCGGGCCTCTCACTGTTGTGGCCTCTCCCGTTGCGTAGCACAGACTCCGGACGCGCAGGCTCAGCGGCCATGGCTCATGGGCCCAGCTTCTTTGCGGCATGTGGGATCTTCCCGGACCTGGGCACGAACCCGTATCCCGTATCCCCTGCATCGGCAGGCGGATTCTCAACCACTGCGCCACCAGGGAAGCCCGAATTAACATTTTGAAATATATTTCTAGACCCCAGAGTTCTTGTACTAAATCCCAAAATGTACCAATTCTTTTTCTGCACGTGTCATTCAACACTGAAGTAAGTGAAGAGATTGTAGTGTCTGACCAATTAGACAGGCACAGCATATCTTCGGCCGCTCCTTTGAAATCCCTCCTCCTTTCTGTGGTATATGAGTCAGGGATGATCATTCCTCCGACTTGAATAATGTTAGCAAACATTTCTGAGAGCTTGTTGTAGATCTGGAGGTCATCCTATTATCAGGGAATGTGTGTCAGATATTCGTCCTGAACCTTTAAAGAAATTAACCCACTTGATCCTTGATACCACAATGCGCTAGGCACTTTGACTTCCATCTGAAACGGGAACTTTCAGAGAGTTAAGGAATGTTCCCAAAGCCACCCACCCAGGTGGAGCTGGGATTGGCCTCTGGCTCTTCTATTCCTGCTGCCACTTCCTCTGTCGTATCAGCTTCACCTCCCTGTTCCTGCCCCGTCCTGTCTGTGACCACGTTCCTGTCCAGGTGCAGGAATGAAAGATAATAAGATGTTGAAGAAAGTTTAAAAGCAAAGATTTTGGAGTCACACAGACTCTGCTGCTTATCAGCTTTGGGCAATTGTTTAACATGTCTAATCCTCGATGTAAAATAAATACTAGTACACTCACCTGATGAAGCGTCTAACGAGAAGGTTTTAAGAGTTTGTGTCACCTTGCCTGCATGTTAAGCACCCACTAGATGTTATTTGTTACCATTATTCAAGACACTAAAAAAGAGGAACTCGAACTGCAAAACTGCAGTCTTGTCTTAGCTTGTAAGCACAAGCCAGAAGCCAAGAAACCATGTTGGTGCATGTCCCTGCATGGCCAGGAGCCGTCCACCACTTGTCAAGTGAGTTTACCTTTGAGCTTCTCGCCTGAAGGCACTTCCATCTCTAAGAACGTCCTGTGCAGTGTTTCAAGGGACCCACATTGAAGCCCCCTGCGAAGCTCTGAATTTCAGCCCCTTCTGTCTCATTTACCCAGGCCTACCAAGTTGATGAGAAGACGGCAGAGCAGGCTCGATGGGAGCACGCCTCCAAAGAGACAATCAAGAGGACCGCTAAACCCTGTCCCCGTTGCCGCGTACCGGTGGAAAAACATGGTGAGTCTGGGCTGGGCAAGAAGTGAGGGCATCTCAGGGCGTCGGCTGCGTGGCTGGGACCGTCAGGGGCTCTACGAGGGCTTGCTGGCTGGGGAGTTCAGCGCTGGGACTTGGGCGCCATCTGGCCAGAGTTTGAGTCTCAGCTCTCTCACGTCAAGTTTCTTAGCCTCCTAAGCTGCAAGTTCTCTTCTGTAAAATAGAGCTGATAACAGAAGCTGCCCCGCAGCAGTAGAACCATATGACATGGTGGGTGGCAAATGCCTCCCCGTGCCTGGCATAGAGAAAGCACTCAGGAAACACTAACTGCCCTTATTATTATTTATTATTAACGCTACTAAACACTTTGCACCTGATTTTTAAAAACAAGTGCTAGGGAAACTTTCCAATATTTCCCCCAGAGTGCCCTCCATACCACTCTGGTATCTAGAGATGCTCACCGGGGAAAGGCAGATGCCACCACGTCACATACATCGGGCAGTTCGTTCCCACCGTGTCCCCTCTTGGAGAATAACAACAAGGGAAACAACTGGCTTGTACTGAGCACTTACTAAATGCTGCTTCTAAGTTCCCTTCGAGTATCAGATCATTTAACCCTCACAGACACCACATAAGGAAGCTATTATTATCCCCGTTCGTAACATACATTCAAGCCGTTCAGAATGCCTTGTGTAAAGAAATCTGTTTAACTTGGTGTAACCAGGTGGTTCCCAATTTTTTTCGCCACGAAACTCTCTCTTTCACGTCAGTGATTCCTGTCCCTTTGACCACGGGACACGCTCCGGGCTCTGGTTTCACCATCTGGTTTTCCCGTCTCCCGTCTCCTTGCCCCCTGCCAAGTGGCCCCCTGTACCCGCTGGAGGACACTGAGAGGGAGACCAGCCAGGCTCTGGGGACACGACCATGCTCGTGGCTGTGGTGTTTCGTCCCCCCGTTGACCTCCCCCTGCTCTGATGGCTGCTCTGTGTGATCGTGCGGTCTGGGGGCCATCGCTGTGTAACCCTCCCGGGCTCGGTCGTGTTGCTGCAAGTCAAACTCTAGTCTAGGCATTCCTCTGGGCTGCCCCCTTCCCAGGGTCCCCGCTACCTCGCGTGAGCCGGCGGGGCAGCCGTGCCGTCCATCTTAAAGGCGTCCCAGCCCAGCACCCAGAGTTCGTTCTAAATGTGAAACACGTCGGTACGTGAGCGGTAGGGTCAGCGGCGTGAGCACGGCTGAGAAATAAACGAAGCACAGGGACTGTTTTTGCCACGCTCTCCTCACGGGGCCTTCCCTAGCTGCCCTTATTATTACACATTATTAACACGATTCAACACTTTGCATCTGATTAAAAAAAAAGAAGAAGAAGATGCTAGGGAAACTTCCCAGTCCAGTGTTTCCCCAGACTACTCTGATATCTAGAGATACTCACTGGTTTGTCCGGGCTGAGAGCTGGCCTGCTGTGCGTGAAACCCAGCCCTCGGCCCCAGGGTGGGCCCTGAGGCTCTCTTTCCTCAGCTCCGTCCTTTGTCTTCATGAATACAAACTTGAGACCGCCGACACCTCCCAGAGCGGCAGCCACAGGCCAGGCCCCCAGCCCTGAATCGGTGGTCTCCCGGGTGGGGGGAGGGGCGTGGGATGGGTGGGAAGAGAGTTTATCCACTGAGTCATCGTGACTCCTTGCTGTGCTGGAACGCTCCTGGAAATGCAGCGGGCTGGCCCGCACCTATAAAGAGAAGACAACAACAGACTCAGAGGAAAGAGCTTTCCTATTCCTCACGGACGGACGGAGCAGTGTTGAGAAAGAAGCAAAGGCCTTTCATCAGAGAGGACGTGAGCGCTGATGGGCGTGGGCCGGTGTTCTGTCTCACGGGTGCTTAAAGGATGCAGATCAACTGTAGGAGACCCATTTTGCTATTTTCAAAGGTCAGGAACCCCGGCTCTCTATCCCCTGGGCCCAGAAGAGTACCTGATAAATAAACATTTGTTGAATTTAAAAGGAGCTAGGAAAGGAGATAGACACATAAATAGATAATCTTATAAGACAGACAGAGAAAACAAGCTAGTAAAGGAAGACCTTGGGGTTAAGAGACGGCTTCCTGGTGGAGAGGATGCCTGAGCCGAGAATAAGAGTCAGGGTTATGAGCCAGGCAAGGACGTGGCAGAGAAGCCTTCCAGGCAGCCAGCAGGTGCAGAGGCAGGGAGGGTAAACCATCAGTGCCCGTGTGCGCAAGAAGCCCAGCTCTTTGGAGTTCCTGGACAAGGATGAGGGCCATCTGCTGAAGCGGTGGGTGGGTGGAATGTAGGGCCCAGAATGACATGCGGGGCTTGGACCTGATTCTGTGAGACAGGGAACCGCTCCAGGGTGTGAGGCCAGAAAACGATGTGCTCAGGTCTGCCTTGAGTCAGACCACACCTGCAGCCCCAGAAGGTGGAATTGAAGGAGTCAAGTGATTCCTGACTATAGACATGTTTCCTAATCTGGTTCTTTCTTTGAAATATTGTGATGTACTATACATGGAAAGCTCTGATTTTTCACCTATAGATTTTTGGTGTTAGTGTCTACAACTGCTTTTAATTTTTAACAAAATGCGTGTTCACTTTACAAGAACCAGGAGAGCTTGTTAAAGGTGGATGCCCATTGTACACGCAATTCTGTCTCTTGGAATTCTGATTACTTGCAAAAGGTCCAGGTACATGCGTTCCAGAATATTCTCAGAATCATTAAATCGTGAAAAATTGGAGCATATGCAAGTGTTCTTTAATGGATAGAGGGACAGGCAATCTTTAAAGAATGAGGTCGAGCTAAATATATTAAAAAACAAAAAAATGCGCAGAATATATTGTTGAGGGAAAATGCTTCTTCACAATTCTGTGTAGCGTATGATCATGAAGGACTGAAGGGAAGATTTGTGTTTTCTCAAAATTTTGTTTGACTCGATTCGAGATGAATGACCCGTACTGAGAAAGAGTCAGACAGTAACATCACATCTAGGAGTGTGGGATTAGGCAGGACTGGATTTAGTTTCAGGGAAACCTGATTCTCCCACTGGCTTAGAGGTCACACCTATAGATTTTTAACCTATGAACTGAAAAGCTGAAACTTTCAGCTTGTTAATGATAGTCTCTACTGTTTTAAAGGATATCACTACGACCAAAACAAACTTAGGCTCCATTAGCAAAAAAAGCTAGTCTCATTATCTAGCTCTCTACCTAAATTCATAGCCTGTTTCATATTCAACTGAATCCCAGAAAAGTAGTTCTTCCTTCAGCAAAGCTGTCATGATAATGAGAATTATTTCCATTTTAAATGCAGGCTGAACTTGGCACTCCCTCCTATAACGCCCTTTAATCCCCGGAAGTTCTTCCTTTACTTCCACCTCGAACAGATGAGATTCAGGATCCATTTTCCCTGCAATAAGCGTCTGTTGCCCGTTAAATTTGCCTTCAGGTTGTTCAGGAACTTCTGATCTCTCGTTAAATTTAATGGCAGGGTGGCCGGCCCAGGCCGTGGTGTTGGCTCTGCACAGTTGGGGCTTTTCATGGTTTGAGCATCAGTCAGGAGACAGAATCCTCTAGGAGGGAAGCCAGACTCTCTCCATGCAAATATCCACAAATTAGCATGGCATGGTCAGCAGCTTCTTGCTCGAGTTTACTTTTAAGCTGGCAAGGCTTTTAGAATTGGAGTCCCTGACTCTTCTCCAAAGTATGGGGTCTAGCATATTCCTTCCATATTACACGCCAGGAAGAAAAGAAAGTTAACAACATGAATATCCTCTCTCTTGCTATTTCCTTTCTTCTTATTCCACTGTGCCATTGTGAGTCTAGTTTCTATAATAAAACCTTACTGGTTAAAGCTAGTATTCCAGATCCGTTAAGATTTTGGTATAATAGGAAAACATTCTCAAACTTTCCTTCAGTCTCACTTAATAGTCCATTGAATGTGAATACATTGCTTAAGCATTCTTTATGATATTCCAGAGAAATTTAAGTGATTATACAGTATTACATTATTTATTATATTATTGACATCCTAAGTGCGCAGTGAATAAATATGTGTTGAAAATTACACAATCCTGTAATTGTGTAATGCTCATTGGGAAATAGCAAGAGAAAAGTATCACACGTTTTTCCCTTTATTTTCCACATATTTGAATTTTTAAATGATCTTTAAAGCAAACCAAAAAGAAGTAGAAAACTATGGGATTTTAAATGCCCTTAAGTTGGTCTAAAACAAATGCCTTTAGTTACATATTCATAAATATTTTATATTAGTGCAAGCTCTCATGCCAAGCTTCTAATATAAAAATGAGACAGCACTGAAGCAATTCTTTGGAAAATTTGGCAAGAAAAAATGGCTTAACAAGACAACTGGTAAAATTGAACAATGGAGCACATTCAGTGCCACATGGGATTCAAGGAAAGACATTGCTTTTGCTGGGTTATCTGGGAGAGTCACTCACAAACGGTTCTCTGCATATAACTTCATACAAATAACTCTCTCTTGACTTCACGGCAGACTTGGTGTCTGATCCCCAGAAGCAAATAGGGAACGTATTTAACAAATGGGGGAGGTGGGGAATCCCAAAATAAGGGACTTTTCATCTCATAGTGGAAAGGCCCTGTTCCATGAAAGAAAGAACATTGGAATCACACACATCTTGGTTAAACCTCTGCCTTCACACTTAAAAGCCCTGAGACCTTGAGAAAATTCTGCAACCAGTTAACACCCTTATCTCACAAGGTGCTGGTGAGGAATAAATGACATAACAGATGTAGAGCACCGAGTATTATTCATTAGTTTCTCTCTATCCTCATCTTAAATAAAATTTTGAATAGCATGAAGGAACCTATTCACTATTAAATGCTTTTGGAACAGCTGTCCCAACTCCTGTCTTATGAATTTTTTCAAGCCAAGTAACACTGAAGAAATGATAAAAATTACTCATAGTATATATTGACGTTATTATGTATTAAATTGTTAAATATATTATTGTGTACTTAAAATATTAAATTTACTATATATTTAATTCAGGAATTGACCCCGTCTGTGAAACACAAAGCATTTGTCTTTAAATCCCATCTTAAGAGAAGTCAGTAAACTCAGATTTACAAGTAAAATTTGTCTTTGATGGACGTGTCAACGCTTCGATCTCACTCATTTCTTTTTTTAAAAAATTTTTATTGGAGTATAGTTGATTTACAATGTTGTGTTAGTTTCAGGTGTACAGCAAAGTGAATCAGATATATATCTCCATTCTTTTTCAGATTTTCTTCCCATATAGGTTATTCTCTCATTACTTAACGAATGTCAGAACTTTAGAACTTCCCAGTGGGCTTTCTGGTTTGTTTTCCTCAGTTCAGATTCTGCTCTTGGATCGCTTGCAGTAATTCTGTTAGAAAGCATTTCTGGAACAGAAGGTTGGCGCGGGAGTGTTTCCCGGGTGCTTATTTGTGGCCTCTGTCTGCCCACAGGAGGGTGCATGCACATGAAGTGCCCGCAGCCCCAGTGCCAGCTCGAGTGGTGCTGGAACTGCGGCCGGGAGTGGAACCGCGCCTGCATGGGGGACCACTGGTTCGACGTGTAGCTGGAGCAGCGGCCACGCAGGCGCACTCAGCCGCCATCCCGCTGGGAAACACACAGAGGGTCCTAGTGTCATCTGCTCCTTCTCCTTTCTCTAAACGCACACACACGCGCGCACACACACAGGTCTTTCCAGAATCACAAAAACAGTTATAAGAGAAGCTCCCAGGATCCCTTTCATTGTGCCCCTGAGAGACAGCCAAGCCAACGGTGAGACCATCAGGAAGTATTCACAGGCCTCGGCAATACGCAGACACCAGGGCACAGATGGCAGCGCAATTCACCTTTTGTATGGGTTGTCATTCTGGAGTGAATTCAAGTCAGGCTGGAAAAATACACAGAGATTTCTCAGGTTCAGTTACCTGCCTTTTACCTTCAGCAAATAATGGGAAGAAGCCTTTGGTGAGGCGGGAAGTCGTTCTGAGGAACTGTGGTCAGTGGTTCTCTCTAAGATTGACTGCAATGGATTCTGAGAACGACATTCACAGCTTAAAAAGCGATGCTCTTATTTAAATTTTCAGAGAGCATCTACTCCCAAAGAACACAGGCAATAGTCAAAACCATGTGTGTATCCCCAAGAATTCTATTTTTATGTATTGCATTAATGAAATATCAACTCTGCATGAATCAGCTTGTCAACTAAGTGAGAAATTATGAAACTTAATCTGAACATTGAATGTTCAGTATAGGGAAGAAATCAAAACTTGGTGTACTTTCACTTCATTTAATTATATGCAACTTTAGAAAGAAGTTGTTTTTCTGAAAATATTACAAAATCGAGAATTTGATTTTAAACATTCATTTTGAGCTTGGAGAATAAGCTCATCCATCTGGCTTCACTGTCGATGTAAAATGAATAAGGTGCCTCTAGAGGGGACACTTTTAGAAATGACTTCATAATGATTCTCAGTGTTAACAAACATGCAGGTTATTAAAGCAGAATCTGTAAAGAAGGAGCGTTTCCAGATCATCAAAATGAAATTTTATGCACTTTCTGTCCACCTGGACCATGTTAATTACACTTTTTTGTATCAAAATATTTTATACCAAAATATTTTATTCTGGACCCCTTTCAGATCTGATTCAGATTACAGTTGTCAAAGCAACGGCGTGCAAAGGGAAACTGCCACGGCAACAAAAATGTGCCCAAGAGGATAAAGGCTTCATTGGGGACGATTCGCTGTGGTGTGGAACCAAACTACATTATAAGTGCAATTAACATGGCTCAGGACAGCCCACTCGGGGCTCTGCCCGCCCAACGGCTTATTCAGAGTTCTCTTCTCTAGGATGTAAACTCACACGAGAAAATTTCCTCACGTTAACGTGGCTTGAATTGGATGGTTGATCAAGTTTTCATCCTTCTTTTATTTTTGAGGCATTCACAATACATCAAAAAGAGATGTGTTTACACTGAATGCAGCAAACCTCATCCTCCACAGCACAGCGTGAGACGGAAAAGTCAAACCACTGTCTTTGTTCTCGTCCGCCTTCTCAGGAAGATCGTGCCCATCACTGAGGGTGTAATGACTCTCACTAGAGCACAGGGTTTCTTTTGGAGTTAGAGACCCTGGAAATTATGACATCTGTAGCAGGCCTTGTCTTTGTAGACGCAGCACCAGAAATCCTTGCTGGAGGGAGGGAGGGCAGGACCCCAGCAGACTCCCCCAGGACGTCTACCCCTCTGTCCCTAGCCATCCGTCCAGGGACAGTCCCCACTCTCCGTCTTCCTCAGAGGTCCTGCAGCTGGGAAATGATGTGGGGAGGCAGCCTCGTCAGCGGGAACGGCCTCACGTGGCTTCACTCTGTTGGAAAATCCAGCCTCCCCAGCACGGCCCAGAGGCTGCCACCTCCTGTCAGGAGCCTATGGATGGTACAGAGATGGCGGAGAGCCAGTCTCCCAAGTAAGAAAGAGGCAGGTCACCAGGCTGGAGCCCCACATCCCCACGGCTGGCATCAGGGCTCAGCCTGGAACCCACGCGGGGCCTGCCTGTGAGTCACCGACAGTCCCAGCAGGTAGCAGCTCCGTACGCGGAGCCGGCAGGACAGTCAGATGGTTCCCTGTGTAGGGGCGCACCCAGCATCTCACACCCGCCACAGCTTTGCGGTTTAATGACTTTGCTGTTACTGCCCCCTCCCGCTCTGCGTGGTTTGTGGGGTGTGCCAGGCAGACAAGCTTCGCTCCCGCTCATGCAGGCAGTAGAAGTCCTAGGTCCCTGCCACTTTCCTGGTGGTACCTTCTTTTTTTTTT
>NW_021146633.1:0-5704 GCF_002837175.3 Physeter macrocephalus
GGCAAGTATGGTTAAAACACACACACACATTCCCTAACATTCCGTTTGTTTCCAACATTTCACACTAATCTACCTGGAATAGATCTTGGTCCCACCTTCACTGAATGATGACAGGACCTCCAGTCTTACAGCAAAGAGCTCTCTGTGAAGAACAATGAGATCAGCACAGAGTCTGCTACAGAACAGGGGCTGAGGGCAGTGACGGCTCCATTACTCCGTAAGAACTCTCTACTGAGAAGCTTTATTTTATGGAATTTAGAATTGACTCACAGCAGAAGTCTTGCTGCTTCTGCAGAAATGCACCTATGACAGTAAAGACTTTATAACTGACCTGTTCCTTGTTTTGTTTTGTTTTCACTACAAAGAAGCTTGGAACCACAGACAAGCTCAAGGTCAGCCTCGGGCCCACCACCTGTGTGGCTCTCTCCCCGCGGCCCCAACCTTAACCTTATGATGATGCATGAGTTGGTATCTTCCCTGACTCCATGCCTGTCTGTTCTCTCTATCTTCTCAGTGTAATATGGCAAATCTTTGGACCCCTCACACACTGCCGGGGGTATGGAAAGTGGTGCAGCTGCAGCGGGAAACAATCGAGAAGTTCCTTAGCTGCCATGTGACCCAGCAATTCCACTCCTAGGATCTACCCAAGACAGAACTGAAAACATGTTCACACAAAAACTTGTACAAGAATTTTCACAAAATTATTCAAAAAAGCAAAAAACAACCCAATGTCCAACAACTGATAAACAGATAAAAGAAGAAGAAGTGATCTGGACTTCCCTGGTGGTCCAGTGGTTAGGACTCCGCACTTCTACCGCCAGGGGGCCCAGGTTCAATCCCTGGTCAGGGAACTAAGATGCCACATGCCGCGCGACAGGGGAAAAAAAAGAAGTGTGATCTACCCGTACGATGGGATATTCAGTCATAAAAATGAATGAAGTGGGCTTCCCTGGTGGCGCAGTGGTTAAGAATCTGCCTGCCAATGCAGGGGACACAAGTTCGAGCCCTGGTCCGGGAAGATCCCACATGCCTCGGAGCAACTAAGCCTGTGCACCATAACTACTGAGCCTGTGCTCTTGAGCCCGTGAGCCACAACTACTGAGCCCGCGTGCCTAGAGCCCATGCTCCACAGCAAGAGAAGACACCGCAATGAGAAGCCCACGCACCACAACAAAGAGTAGCCCTCACTTGCCGCAACTAGAGAAAGCCCGTGCACAGCAACAAAGACCCAATGTAGCAAAAAATTTAAAAAATGAATGAAGTATGGAGACATGATACGACACAGATGAACCTTGAGAACACTGTGCTGAGAGAAAAAAGCCAGTCGCAAAAGGCCACATACTACATGATTCTATTCATATAAAATGTCTAGAATAGGCAAATCCAGAGACAAAGTAGAATGGTGGTTGCCAGGGGCTGGGGGAAAAGGGGAAACAGGGAGTGACTGCCCAATAGGTACCAGGCTTCTTACTGAAATGATGAAAATATTCGGGAATTGGATAGTGGTGATGGTTGCATTAACACTGAGAATGTACTACAAAACCAATGAATTATATACTTTAAAATAGTTTAACTGATGAATTTTATGTTAATCTTATCTCAGTTTGTAACCTATCAAATCTTCTGTTGACTAGGAAAGGTATTAAACATGTTAAGTTGTATCATTCACATGTCTGTAAGGTATTTTCCTATTTTAATTCTAACACATGCCTAACGCATTAACCGATAAGTCACTGCACATAGCAGGGGCATGTGCTGCACACACTGGGAACCCTAAGTCAAAAGAGCTGGATCTAAGTCCACATAACGTGCAGTCCCCGACCCACCCCACCCACGGCCTGGCAACCAGCCCCACCCCAGCGGGAGAAGAACTGGAGTGTAGTCTAAGGACAGGGCACACCGGAGGGGGGCGCTCAAGGCAGTGAACTACAAGACACAGCCAGCAAGAGGACACTTGTCAAGATCCAGGGAGAACACCTGCTGATACTGATGGTGGGTCCTGACCAATCGGCCCTCAGGGAAGCCTCCACCCAGGACCTGCCGTCAGCTCCCAGACCTCCGTCTCAACAGTGGGCCTGCAGTCGAAGGCCATCAGACGTGTGAGGAAAGCCTACCATGAGAGATAAGAATTTAAAAGCAGGGACTTCCCTGGTGGTCTAGTGGTTAACAATCCACCTTCCAATGCAGGGGACGCGGGTTCGATCCCTGGTTGGGGAACTAAGATCCCACATGTCGCAGGGCAACTAAGCCTGTGCACCACAACTACTGAGCCTGTGCTCTAGAGCCTGAAAGCCACAACTACTGAGCCCACATGCCGCAACAAAAAGATCTCGCATGCCGCAACTAAGACCCAACACAGCAAAATAAATAAATGTTTAAAAAAAAAAAAAAAGATGTTGCAAGAAGAAGGGCAACTGGAAATTCTGAAAAATATAGAATTAAAATAAAGATGGCCAAAAATTCACTGTAATTCCCCCAACAAGAGATAAAATCTATTTCTCCACATTCTTGATTCTGGCCTGGGACTGTGACTGCTCCCACCAACTGAATATGGTAAAAGTGATGCCAGACCAGAGCCAGCCTTGCCTTTAAAAGAACTGGCAGACAGGGAGTTCCCTGATGACCTAGTGGTTAGGATTCCAGGCTTTCACTGCCATGGCCCAGGTTCAATCCCTGGTCGGGGAGCTGAGATCCCACAAGCTGTACGGTGTGGCCTAAAAGTAAAAAAATAAAAATAAGAAAAAAATAAAAGGACTGGCAGCTTCACTTCCTCCTTCAGGAACCAGCCACCATGCTATGAGGAGACCCAAGCAGCCTCACGGGAGGCCTATGTTGGGGAGAATGGTGGACCGTGGCCAACAGTCAATTCCAACACACAGCCACAGGAATGAAACAAACTGACACCACAAGAGCAGAAACAAGCTAACCCTGGCATACGACGTCCAAACTGCAAAACTGTTAACAAATAAATGTTGTGCTTTCAGCCACTAAGTTCTGGAATAGCTTATCAGGGAGGAATAGATAACCCAGACACCACAATATTGGGAAGAACTGGGGAAGAGGAAGTGGGAGGCCAGGGGGAAAGAAAGCTAAATCCTTATCTCCTGTAGATAGAACTTAACACATAATATATAAACCGCAAAGTTCTCAACTCAGCAAAATTAGAAAGTTATTTTTTTTAAGTACAGATAGATACCACAAGAAACAGCTGAAAGAGTAGAGCAGTTGTCTCCTTGGAATAGTTACCTAGACTGTTACCTTTTGTTATGACCCTCAAAGAGGAAACTGTCTTTAGGGCACCTGGTTCAGTCTGATGAATGAACAGGTAAACTGGAAATATACCTAAACATTTGGTTGGTAAGACTGTAGTTATTACAGATTTTCCATAAAATGTACTTTCTGATTATAAAATTAATAATAATTAAGCTTTCTATTTTGCCTTGATGATGTATCAAGAAACTGCACATCCTTGAAAATAAGATTTCTATAAACTCTAGGCTGGAATTCACAACTCAGTTTCTACTACATCATTCCCGTGCTGGGAACTCACAAAGGGAGGAGAGAGGTGAGAAGGTGCCAGGATCTGGCACCGGCTGAAGGACCAGCTCTGAGACCTCCAGCCAATGGCAGAGAACAAGAGAAGCAGTTGGTACAGGCCCAGGGAAGCAGCAATGGCTTCTAGGAGGCAAGGACAGCCCACAAAGAGGGCACAGCCAAGAACAGGGGCCAGCCTCCACCCAAACACCCAGGGTGCTGTGCCCGGCCCCAAGGAGTTACCTTGGAGTCCTCGAGAGGCAGAGCTGTAAAGCCAGGGCAAGGTCCTATGAAAACACGTTTCATTCCTAGTGGGCCATCAAGACACAGATTTCCTCTATCTCAGAGGTCTATCAACCTACAAAAATGAACAGGGCCCCTCTCCAAAGGAAGTAGAGAGGGTAATTACCTATGATGTGTTCTGACCCTTTGCTGATATAACTGCTAATTCACAGAAATCCCTAAAGCAGCCAAGAGCATACTGGTATCTGAGAAATGCACACAAGCTTAGCCTCCACATTGGACAAACAAGAACCACCAATATTTTTTTCGAAGAAGTTATAAGAAGTTGAATTTTAAGAAATAAATACTTTTTCATATAGATTTCAGAACTCAACAGAAAAGAATCCAATAAGCTGTTAACGTGATGCTCAACCCCAACTCATCTTCCACAAATAAGGTACACAATTTCAGATGCAGAACAAAAGGGAGAAAACCCTAACACGCACCGTCCTCCATGCCTCCCCTGCAGCTCTCCTTCTGGGCGGGGCCGCTCCCCCAAAACAAGCCTTCCCTCCGCACCTGAGGAAGAGGAAGCAGCCTGAAGCCCGCCAGCTCCTCCCTGCGCTCAGGCCAGCTCCCGCCTCCCCTCCCCTCCCCCCGCCGCCTCCCCCCGCCCACCCCCGCCCCAGAAGGAATCCAGCAGCTGAGAAGCCAGGGGCCTGGGGCAGGGCCCAGCCCCCGGGTCACAAGGATGGACCGCACACCCCTCCGCGCCACCCGCAGGCGTGGAGAGGGCTGCCTGCTCCCCGCCACGGCACAGAGGCGGCCGCGGTGCCGACACGCGGGCCAGTCCCGGCGGCAGAGCGCGGCCAGGCACCGCGCAGTCCTGGGGGCACCGCCAGGAGCAAGAGCTTCCACTCGAGTGGGGGGGCAGGTGGGGGACAGTAAGACAGGGGGTCAGGAGAGCAGAAAGGGCACAGTGACAAGTGGGGCGATCAACGTGAGAAACTGATATGTGAGTCAAGGACTCAATGAAAAATTTTTTAAATTCCTCGATAGGCTTTTCCTTGCTCCCGAACCTCAAAACCCAAGTGAATGTAACGCTTACAAAAATACTGTCTAGACAGTGAGTGGTGCTTCTACCTGTCTGCTTTTGTCAGACAAAACTCAGGGCCGTCACCGACACCCTCCCTACGCCGTCCCTCCCACCCCAACCCACAGGCCTCAGCCCTTCTCCTGCAGAGCTCTTCCCCGTCCTCGTCACAGCCAGAAGCCCATCGCTGGCGGGCCATCTCCACCTCTCACCAGCACCACAGGCCCCGAGCCGGCTGACCAACCAGCAGACCCGAGGCAGCAGTGCTCCACGCCTGCCTCGGGGCGGGGCGGGCATCGGAGGCTGCCGGCGCCACCCCAGAGCTTAGGACTCAGTAGGTCTAGGGTGGGCCCGAATGCGCGTTTCTAAGAAGTTCCCAGGTGACAGATGCTGTCAGTCTGGAGACCATCGAGAACCACTGGACTAGGTTATGGGGCCATAACCTGGCTCACCCCAGAGGTTTCCCTCTTGCTCACAGTGTGTATCTATGCACTTCCATAACGAGAAGGAAAAAGGGAACATCAGGAAAGCACACGACTCTTAGAGCGCCCAGTCAGAGATGACGCGTCACTTTTTATTGTCCAAAGCAAATCACATGGCCACACCAAATTTCAAGGGGGCAGAGCTGTTCAGTCCTATAAGGCACCCAAAGCAGGGACAGCTGGAAAGATTCTAACCCGAACACACAATGAGCACAGGCCGGTCTCCCGCACCCTCTTCCCTCTCCCGAATCTTCCCACCACCAACTTACAGAGGACTCCAAGAAACGCACTTTCCAAAGCAAATAGATTCATGTCAGTCTCCCTCTCTCTCCCTCCCCCCCGCCCTCTCTCTCTCTCTCTCTCTCTCTCTCTC
>NW_021146633.1:5948-9888 GCF_002837175.3 Physeter macrocephalus
ACACACACACACACACACACACACACACACACACACACACACACTCTCTCTCTCTCTCTCCAGATGGAAAGCCTTACTACAGCCTCCTAGAGCCTGCCCCGCCCACCCCTGCAGCTGGGTCTACACAGCTCCCTCACCCTCTGCTCCAGCCTCATCCGTCAGCCTTCTGTCCACTCCCGTCACAGGCGCTCTGCACTGCCTGTTCCCTCATCTAGAACAGCCACAACACCCTTACCAAGCCCACCCTCTACCAAGGCCTCTTCTGCTCTCTGCTCCAGCCTCAGTCCCATCAGGAAGTCCTTCCTGACACCCAACCCACAGTTAGGCATAATCTCCTTACAGATGTACTAAACGTACCCAACCTCTCCTTCGTGACTTTTCTTCCTTCGTTATGGAGAATTCTGAATACACATAAAGGTAGAGAGAACAAGCAGGGCCCAGGTACCGCACCACCATCACCCCACACCAGCCCTGATCGAGCCACACCCTCATGGCTCCCTTTCCACGGAACTCTGAAGCAAATCGCAGATGCTGTATCATTTCTTTGATAAATTCTGTATGCATGTCTACAAGGTACAAATTCTTTTCTTAAACAAAACAAAACCAAACCACTATGGCAGCTAAAAAAAAATAAGAATTCCTTAATGACAAGTTGAGTCAGTGTTCCAATTTCTAATTGTCCCAAATATGATAAACAGTGTTTAGTCACATCTCTAACTAACTGGCCCGTCTTGGATGCACATAAGCCCTCCGTAATGCAATCGGCCTCTTATCCACATCCCCCTTCCTCTTCCTTGTGGAAGAGACCTGGCCACTGGTCCTGCAGGTTCCCAGCTTCTGAGTTCCACCAGTGATAATCCCACAGTGTAGTTTAATGTGCTCCTTTCCCCACCCCGCATTTCCTGTTAATTGCTTGTGGGAGATAAAGGCCTGATCAGTTTCAGGTTCAGTTATTTAGCAAGACTATTTCACAGGTTTGTTTTTTTTTCTTTTTCTTATTTTTTAAAGTAAATTTATTTATTTTTGGCTGTGTTGGGTCTGCGTTGCTGCGCACGGGCTTTTGCCACTTGCGGCGAGCGGGGCTAGTCTTTGTTGTGGTGCACAGGCTTCTCATTTTGGTGGAGCACGGGCTCTAGGCGTTCGGGCTTCAGTAGTTGTGGCTCGCGGGCTCTAGAGCACAGGCTCAGTAGTTGTGGCGCACGGGCTTAGCTGCTCTGCAGCATGTGGGATCTTCCCGGACCAGGGATCGAACCCATGTCCCCTGTTACAAGTTTTTCAAAGATGCAATCTTTTGTCCACTGTCTCTCCTGTTTCATCCCTCTCACAGGTCTGTCAAGTCCATGAAACCAAGGACATGGGTGTTTTGGCTCATCACTGGAACACAGCTAATTTCTTAACTCTCAGTGAATGAAGAAATGTCGCCAGAAGTACACTGCCATACTAACTAACAAAATACACTGGCCCACCTTCCTGTTTGTATAGAGACAGCACAGACAGTCTTATGTGCAACATGCTGCCATGACAGGGCCTGGTGCTCAGAGGAACAACCACCTGGGAACAGAAAACCACACACCTAGTGCCACGGGTGCAGCGTCGGCAACTCTGGAGGAGACAAGCGAAGGTGGAGCTGTAAGAGCAGCTCAGCAAGGCCAACCGGGACGCCCCAGGAAGGAGCCACAGCAATGCAAGGACCGTGAGATGGAGCACAGCTCATCCCAGAGGAGCAGCAGCATGGCGATGAGATCTCAGAGCAGCTACAAGGGGCCAGGCAGCAAAGATGCTAGAAAATACAAAGGGGCCACACGCCACACTCAAGACCTAAGGCTTCCTCTTCCGGGTGAACAGGAAGGCACCAGAGACACATTTTCAGCTGGTAGGTGACATCAGTTTCTTTTTGGAAGGAACCAAGGTAGATCAGAAAGGAGGCCCACCTTCGATTTCACTAGTTCACAGGGAGATGAAAATGGTGCCCTCTCCACCCAATCTTTCAAATTGTGAATACTAGGATCACCTGGGCCAACCCTCCCCTCTTTTTAATTTAATTTTATTTATTTATTTTTTGGAGGTGTTGGGTCTTCCTTGCTGCGCACGGGCTTCTCATTGTGGTGGCTTCTCCTGTTGCGGAGCACGGGCTCTAGGCGCGCGGGCTTAAGTAGTTGTGGCTCATGGGCTCAGTAGTTGTGGCTCTCGAGCTCTAGAGCACAGGCTCAGCAGTTGTGGCACACAGGCTTAGCTGCTCCTTGGCATGTGGGATCTTCCCAGACCAGGGCTCAAACCCATGTGTCCTGGATTGGCAGGACGATTCCTAACCACTGAGCCACCAGTAAGTCCCCAACCCTCCCCTCTTATTCTGAGCCCCCGTGCTGTACCCCAGCCTATCAATGCTGCTACAGTCCTCTCTCTTGCATCTGTCCACTCTTCCTACCCCACCTCCTGTGCCTGGGTAAGGCCACCATTTTCTAGCAGCGGTCTATGAGCCTCCTCTCTGACCTCTCTCACCTGCCCATGGCCCTCCACCTTGCCAACCTCATACTAGGGTAAGCACGCCTACGCCACTCTCCTTTATCCACACCACTTCTTATACATGAGCCAACAAACAAGGGGCTGAGAGTCTGTTCATGCAAGCAGTCACTCAATGTCCGAGAGTCATTCGGGTACTGTCCTAGGCACTGGGGGTATCACAATAATTAAAGCCAAAAGGAGAAAAATCTCCACCCTTATAGACATCTTGATGCAGTCAGGCAGGCAGACAAATAAGGAAAACACCCAGAATGTCAGAGGATAAGAGTTATGGCAAAGAAGCTAAGGCAGATGGGCAGAGCCAGACAGCAAAAGGGCATCTTAAATCAGTGGTCAGGGATGGTGCCTGAGAAGGTGAAGTTTGAGCAAAGACGTAAAGGCAGGTAAAGAGGAAGCCAGGCAGGTGTCCAAGTAGAAGGAACAGCAGGTACAGCAGCATGGCTGCGGTACGTGAGGCAGGCCAGAGGCCAGAATGGCTGGAGCAGAGTGAGAATGCAGTGCGTGAAGGTGAGCGAAGCACAGAGTGCTCAAGACATACCACAAGGGCTCCCAAGACTGGCCGGGAGTCTGGGGTCACTTTCTCGGAGCGAAGTGCAAGCTGAGAGCTGAATGAGAAGGAATTAATACGAAAAGCCAGCTGTGCCCACACATGCACTGAAGTGTGTGTATGGGCGTCACAGGGGAGAGCATGCAAAGGCCCAAGGAAAAAGCATGGCAGCCAACAGATGGGATGAAGAGGTCAGGTGAGATCAAATAAGAAGTGCAGGGGACTTCCCTCGTGGTGCAGTGGTTAAGAATCCGCCTGCCAGGGCTTCCCTGGTGGCGCAGTGGTTAAGAATCTGCCTGCCAATGCATGGGACACAGGTTCGTGCCCTGGTCCGGGAAGATCCCACATGCCGCGGGGCAACCAACCCCGCGAGCCACAACTACTGAAGCCTGCGGCCCGTGCTCCACAACAAGAGAAGCCACTGCAGTGAGAAGCCCGCGCACCACA
This sequence comes from Physeter macrocephalus, assembly GCF_002837175.3. Taxonomy (NCBI): domain Eukaryota; kingdom Metazoa; phylum Chordata; class Mammalia; order Artiodactyla; family Physeteridae; genus Physeter; species Physeter macrocephalus. The sequence continues at coordinate 9,463 of NW_021146633.1, forward strand.
ACAAAGAACAAAAAAGCAGCCAAAATAAATAGACTAAATAAATAAAAAAAAAAAAAAAAAAAAAAAAGAATCCACCTGCCAATGTGGGGGACACGGGTTCGATCCCACATGCTGCAGAGCAACTAAGCCCAGGCACCACAACTACTGAGCCTGTGCTCTAGAGCCCGCGAGCCACAACTACTGAAGCCTGTGCACCCTAGAGCCCGTGCTCCACAACAAGAGAAGCCACCACAGTGAGAAGCCCACGCACCGCAATGAAGAGCAGCCCCCGCTCATTGCAACTAGAGAAAGCCTGCGCGCAACAACGAAGACCCAACACAGCCAAAAATAAAAAATATAATAAAATTTTTTTAAAAACCATAATCTTAAAAAAAAAAAAAAAAAAGGGCTTCCCTGGTGGCGCAGTGGTTGAGAGTCCGCCTGCCG
>NW_021146633.1:10033-22190 GCF_002837175.3 Physeter macrocephalus
GAGCCTGCGTGTCCGGAGCCTGTGCTCCGCAACGGGAGAGGCCACAACAGTGAGAGACCCACGTACAGCAAAAAAAAAAAGAAAAGAAAAGAAGTGCAGTGAGGGAATTCCCACTGTCGTCCAGTGGTTAAGACTCCACGCTTTCACTGCCAAGGACCCAGGTTCAATCCCTGCTCGGAAAACTGAGATGGCGCAAGCTGCATGGCATGGCCAGAAAAAAAAAAGAAGTGCAGTGAGAAGCAGAAAACCCAGTGAGAGATTGGTCTTGAACCCCAAAAGGCACTGGAGCTCCTGGAGGAGGGGCCTCACATGATCACACATGCATTTTAGACAGACTAGGCAGGGTGTGGAGAGCTGAGCGAAGGTCGCACAACTGGAGTCAGAGACACGCTTTCTGATCTGTCTGCCTACGTAACCAGCAGTACAGCCCAAGGGAAAAACTCACCAAGATGTGAAAACTGCTGACATAAACATACCCTTAACAGCATGACACACTTCATCCAGACCATCGATTCTTTCTATGACAACCCAGTCAACTTAAAAATTGAGCTTCCAGGACTTCCCTGTGGTCCAGTGGTAAAGAATCCACCTTACAATGCAGGGACGTGGGTTCGATCCCTGGTCAGGGAACTAAGACCCCACATGCCGCAGGGCAACTGAGCCCGCACGCCACGACTCCTGAGCTCGCGCACCTCAACTACAGAGCCCGCGAGCCACAAACTACAGAGCCCACGCACTCTGGAGCCCGCACGCCCTGGATCCTGCACACCACAACTAGAGAAGAGAAAACCAGCGCTCCACAACAAAAGATCCCGCATGCCTCAGCGAGGATCCCATGTGCCACAACTAAGACCTGAGGCAGCCAAAAGTAAACAAAATAAATAAATAATAAATAAATCTTTAAAAAAAAATTCAGCTCCCAACTCCTCCAGTAAGATAAAACATTGTTTCTCTACACACCCACTAGGGAAGTCTCACTACTGGGGCTTTTAAGCAGGCCAGCACTCAGCTCAACCACTACTTAGCAGTTTCCATCCTTGTATGTCTTGTTGAAACTATTAGGTATTACAGACATTAAGATGCTTTGAAAACTCATCTTTGGCTGTTTGTTTTCTGGAAGTCAGACTCAAGAACAAAACTACTTCAAGACAGCGTGAATTTTTTAAGTAGCAAACCAAATCTCATCAAATCAATCAGTTCCTTCAAAAGCTATATTGCAACCAACAGACAAATGCAAAATGCTGACGAGTCCCTGGGGTAACTAATTTAAGACTTTTTCTCCCCAAAAGAAATATGTTTTATGTAAATAACAGTTCCTAAAAAAAAAATGAAATTAACAAATCACATAAAGGCAGTTTGTAACGTATAAGCATAATCCTGGGGAATTTCCATGTCACCTCTTGCTTTTGTGTACTTTATATTCTTTTTACTTTACCCAGGGATACAGAGAAGTACAGTAGAAACATCACTGCTTGATTCATCCTGGTGGTGGATACAGGTTTACTCTATTATTTGTTTGCAATATTTCATAGTTAATTATTTAACATTTGAGTTACCTATGATGAGAAAAGGAAAAGAAACAGCCCTGCCTAGCAAACAGTGTCTTAACTCCCCAATTAAAGTAGGGTGACCTTAGGCCAGCCCCTTACTTTCCATACTCAGCTTCTTCCAGAGGGTCCCTTTCTGCTCCAACATGACTTACAAAAAAGAGAGGCAAACAGGCCACATGCTGGCAGTAAAATGGGTTGTTTATCCCAAGTCATATGCCCATTTATTCAGCATTCACTGAGTGCCTGCCATGAGAAGGCACCAGCAGAGGCCAGCCTGCCCAAGGCTATAAGAGTCCTACCTCAAGAGCTCTCCAACAGGGGAGAAAAGTCACATATGGCCATTGAAGGGCTGGGTCCTCTGTGCTCAAAAGGGAGGACAAGCAGTGGTCCACACCCAACAACAGTCCACGCAGAGGCCTGGGTCAGGATAGGGCACCACATATTTGGGGAACAAGGACACATTAAGTGCAGTCCAGCAGAGATAAGAGCGAAGCTCAGAAGACTAAGATGCTTATCCAAATCTGCATACATTCTATAGCCAAGCAGTCCAACCAAAAAAAAAAAAAAAAAAAAAAACCAACCAAAAACTGTATACTAGAATATGTATGTAAAAAGCCTTATATCTTCAGTCCCCACTGATTAATTAAAGTGTTTACTTAGGCTATTTGTGTAGATTAAAAAGGGCAGGGCAAAATAAATTTGGAACTTCAGCCTCATCTTAGCACATCCATTTGTGTGTGCTCAGTGGCAACCCTACATCTCATATAGCACACATTTTATTAGTGTTTTCTATCCTCTCACCAGCACTTCTTAGTATGTATAATTCCACCCATTTTTACCTCTTTTACACTGAAGCGTTAAACTGTAAAAAAGTAACTGATTAGTTTACATTCTGCCATATGAGTAAACCTTTTAAAATTGTACTACTTGTAGGAGGAGAAGTCATCCGAATAAATGGAAGGCTTGACCCACTCTTCCATAACTAGGCCACAGGGTCTCTAATTCCTAACTTCTAATTCTCACAATTCTGACTTATTCTTCCCATTTGATTCCTCACATTTGAGCAGGTACTATTTTAACGGCCCTGTTTAAATCGGCTGAATAAAAACCATAAGCCTAGTAGCCATACGTGGTAGCCTGTTTACCTTACTGTTTTGTTCTGTCTCCACAAATTTCAAATTATGTTAGTTTAGACGTTACATATGAATATATCATAAAAGCGCACACAGAATAATAAACTGCCCATCACTTTTTATTTGTTATTTATTTACTTTTTTGGCCGTGCCACAGCGCATGCGGGATCTCAGTTCCCCGACCAGGGATCGAACCCGTGCCCCCTGCACTGGAAGCGTGGAGTCCTAACCACTGCACCGCCAGGGGAGTCCCCTGCCCATCACTGTTTGAAACTCAGAAAGTTATTTTTCTAATACTCTTAAATTGGAATGTTTACCACTGGAATCCCAGGCCAGCCTGATCTGTAGTAATACTGTCAGGAGGGGAGGATTTTTGTACTACATAGATCAGAGTTCTTCACAAAAGCTTTCGCAAACTCACAACCCTGCAGAAAGCCCTCACTTTACCAACCACTGGCCCAAAAATGAAGGCTGCTGGGCGTCTGAGAAAATGGAAGAAAAGAAAAGGAAATGACTCAAAGTAATCGTGCTTAAGGCATGAGTCCTCTTCACTTCCAGTCGGCAGTTTAGATTTGAACCGCGGTCTGTGCTGAGGCACAGGAGCACACACCAAGCACACCAGGAAAGGGCTCTGCTCCCAGGACTTGTTTCCTTCGTGGTACTGATTAGAGTTGCGCTTTTTTAATGGTGCTCTCGTCACATTCAAATATGTAACGAGGCTATTTAAAACATTTGGGAAAATAAAAGAGTTAAATTCCCAGCTTCATACATGAGATGGCTCCTAACTTATTTTCCATCTTGATAATCTCATTTTAAAATACATAAAGTAAGAGTCGGTATAATCAACGCGTGGTAACAACGTGAGGTTTTTAAGTTGTTTAGTGATTAGGGAACACACATCTTGGCGTTTAAGTCATTTAAAAGTCAAGGCCTTGAAAGTCTGAGCGCGGCTGTCAGTCCTGAAGAACTTCCCTAACCTCGCTCTGAAGTCACCCTAACCGAATGGGTCCCCCGTTCTGCTACACGCGCACACGCGCGCACACCCCGAAGCCCTAATTACCTGCCTAAGAATTATTAACGTCCCAGTGAGACCAAGTTTCCCCCCGCATGTCAAACCTGTGACCACTCACGTCCCGGTACCGGCGAGAGGGAGAAAAAACTAAGGCTGCACCGGGTCCTGCGCCTTCTGCCCAGACTCGAGACCAGCATCTCTTAAACGCCGAGATTTTAAACCGCCCTTCTGGCGAGTGGGGCAGAGTCGGCCGTGCGGCCGGGCCGCTCCGCTGCGCGTCCGGGGCCTCGGGGCCGCCGTCTGGCCAAGCGCGGGGGCCGAGGGCCGGCAGCCCCGGGCGGGGTCCCCGCGCCTCCACCTGCCAAGACCCGGGGCTCCGGGCGCCCGCGCTGACCAACGGCCAGCGTCCGAGTGTCACCCGGACCCTCCGCAGACAAAAAAGCGCCTCCTCGGCCCCGGCCGCCCCTCCCACCGCCGCCCGGCCCCGGCCAGCGCCTCACAAAGGCCGGCCCGGCCCGCTGAGCGCCGCAGCGAACAAAGGCCGCCGGCCCGCGGGCCGGCACAGGTGCAGCCGCCGGCCGCCGGGCCCAACATGGCCGCGCCCGCCCGCCCGCCCGGCCCCGTTAGCCCGCCCGCCCGCCCGGCCCCTCAGCCCCTCAGCCCTCCGCCCCTCAGGCCCGCGGCGGTTGGGCCGGCGGCGCCAGTGACCTGTTGTGCGGCGCATCCTCCGGCGGCGGCGGCTCTCCGGTGCAGCGGCTCCGGCGTCGGTGGCCGGGGAGGGGGCCGGGGCCGGGGGCCTCCCGCCCGCCGCCGCCGCCGCCGGGCCGCCGCCGCCTCGCAGAAGCCGCGGGAAAGTGCGCGCCGCTGATTGGCTGCCGCGCTCGCGGGGCTGCGGCCGGGCTTTTCAAATCCGCGCGGGGCGGGGCGGGGCAGTGGTGGCGGGTCTGGGGCGCGGGCGTGGGCCGGAGGCTGGGAGTCGGGGGCGCGGGCCGGGGCCGGTGATCGAGGGCACGGGCCGGGGCCGGGGGCGCGGGACTCCGCGAGCCGCTTCAGACCAGCGCCGGGCGCGCGCCCCGCTCCCGCTACTCGGCCGGGCGCGCGCCAGGCTGCGGCTCAACCGAAAGCCCGGAGCCTGGAGCCAGGGTCCGGAGCGCGCGCGCGTGGTGACGTCACGGCCGCGCGCCCAATCGCCGCCGGCGAGGCCGCCCCGCGCGATCGCGGCTCCAGCCCGGGCCTTGGAGCCGGGAAGTGGGAGGCGGCTCCCTGCTGGCCACCCCGCGTAGCACCAAGCGCAGGGTCAGCCCGCGCTGGCCGCAGGGCCCTCACCCAAGCGGTCACCCACGCCCCTGCCTCGGGGCGGAGAGAAGGCTCCCGGGTCAGGAGGCGCTCTGCGCGGGGCCTGATCGAGCCGGTGGGATCCGGGAAGGCGGAGGTCAGGTTGAACTGGCCCTGCACGCGAGGCCCAGCTGGAACTCGCAGGGGAGCACTGTGGAGGGAGCTCCAGGAACTGCCGAGCAGGGTGCAGAGGTCCCCGCCGTGTCTGTGCCCCTGGAACGCACATTACAAACTTGGCATAGATGGTCACAAACAACGACAGGGAGTGGGGATTGCAGGCCGGAGAGAGACTGGCCGGCGCGGTGCGGGCGGGGAGGGGGGGGCGTCTTCTGCAGAATGTCTGCAGGGCGAGGATTCAGCTGTTCTCCCCACCTCCCAGGCCCGGGTCTGGCCTGGATCTGGGAGCAGTGGGGTAACCGTGGTCAGAGGCAGGACTCCCAGGCCCTGAAACTGCTGGGGCTTGTGCCATTCTAGTGAGGCTGGGGTGGGGAACAGGGATAGGGCAGGCCCAAGAGTGCCAGCAGCTGCAAGCTTCAGCTGCTTCCCACCAGAGCAGGGGGTGGCCTAGCGGACGCTAGAGCCAGGGGGAGGCCCTCCCCCGTGTCCAGCTGAAAGGGATTACAGAATTGTTCACCCTTCCATCCAAGAGCTATACGGTGCGGTCCTACTGTGTGCTGCACCCTTGCAGCATTCTGGGGAGCCTGAGCAACCAGAAGAGACGCCCTTCCCCCATCGTTCACTGCCAGGACTCACCTCTGGCTACCAGGAGCCCCTGGAAGGTGTCTAGCTGGGTGCTGGCCCATTCACATTTGCATTTTGCCATATCTCTTGGCTGTGGGGAGAACAGGTGCCCTCTCTGGGCCCAGGATCCCTCTGGGGCACAAGCCTGAAAACTGCCTACCTCCCCAGTACCTTTAAATCCCTGCGGTGCAAGACAAATACCACCATATCTCATTTGATTTCACAGATTTGGAATTAGGGCTCCTCTTCAAAACCAAAAAAATCTGCATTTAGAATAGTGCAATCAACATGTAAATTTATTCAAAACATGAAAGTGTGTGTTTGGATTTTCTTGAAGAAAGTTATTTGGGGCAGGCTGATCTTTTCCCGCCCAGTGCAGGCCTCCCTGAGCCCAGCCCTGCTGTCTCGTGGGGTCCTAAGTCCTTTTCATCGAGTCGGCCAGCTGGACAGCCCCAGTCCCGCACACACTGGGGGCCTCTCCCGTGGAGAGTGGATTTCTGATGATTGGGTCTCCCTCATGCATAGGAAAAAGAGGCCCTCACAGGACTGAAGGAAGTCCTGGGCACGTAGATTCCTGGGTGGGGAGGCCCTCATCTGCACGTTTGTGCCCCTCGCAGGTTGGGGAGGGCCATGGGAGCGGAAGCCCCAAGTCCGGGGGCCCCGAGGGCTGCGGGGCACTCAGAGACATCAGCAGCTGGGGCTGAACCTTGTTTCCGTCTCTTTGAGGCTCTTATCACTTCTCTAGACGAGACTGCACTCAGAGAGGAGACGCTGCAGAAGACCAAGGGGCTGGGAGTCTACTCCCGGTATAAAGTAGCAAGCACAGAGGAGAAGTGTTTCAGGGCACAAGGGCAGCCTGCTGGGGTTCAGCTGCCCTCCAGCTCAGCTCCCCCCTGCTGCCCCCCACCCAGCCTCTCAGGCCGAGGCTGGACTGGGCAAGGCATTTAGGACCAGGGTATCCCAGGCCTGCCTGCTAGCTCGAGGACCAGCCCGGCAGCCGCAGATCAAGGGGTCGAGCAGAGCTGGGAGCGCCCTGGCCGCAAGGTCTGTAGCCACGCCACCTCTGGCTGCCTGCGGTCTGTTACCACCCACAGGGCATACGGCTCTAGGAGGCACAGCCCACTCCATGATCTCTGTGTGGCCCAGGCTGGAGTCCACTCTACCGCCCTGCTCCCCATCGACACAGGTCCTGCAGCTACTGGCCCAGACCTCCCTGTAAGAGCTGCTGCCAAGGCAAAACCCAGGCCCCTCAGCCAAAGGAGCCCTCAAGCCCCGGCTTGGCCTCTGCATCCCCCACCAGGGCCGGGGTCCCCCAGGGGCCAGGCTCATTGCTGTTTCCATGGGGATGTATGCACTCTGACCCCAGCCTTTCTCCATCCCTGGCCAAATAAAGAGGGCTTCCAAGTGGAAACCAGCAGTCTCAAGCTGCCCCTCGTCCCATGCCCCAGGTGGCCCCTCTCTCCAAGGGGGGGAGGAGAGAGGCCCCCCTTCTCAGCCCAGAACAGGCCCAAAGCCAGGCCTAGCAGTGGCAGGGGCCTCCCACCCCCAGACCATCTCGGCAGCCCCTTCCCAGCCCAGACCCCTCTGTTCCCCAGGCTGGAAACTTGCCTTTCTAAAGGCCCAGCTCTGCCTCAGCTCCTGCCAAGCCCAAGGACCACTGCAGTTCACCGGGCCAGCCCACAGGAGCCAGCAGGCTGTACGGCCCCTCGGGTCACATGGGCCAACCCTCCCCTGAGCAGGGCTCCCTGTCAGGCTGGGAGATAGACCTGGAGACTGAAGCCCTGCTGAGAAGCCCCCCGTCCAAGTCCTGGCCGGGAGGCCTGAGCAGGAGGCCTCCCCACCTTCTTTGCCCACCCCTCTCTCCATCCGCCTTGGGGCTGACCTACAGGAGCCCCTGAGAGGCCTGAGGTGTCTGTCATCAGTCTCGGTAGTCACCTGAAGGAACAAACCACAGCCCGGGACCGTGGTCGGGTCCTGAGGGCAACCTCAGGACCATCTTCCCCACCTCCCCCGCCCCCACCAAAGGCTGCTTCCTGGAGATTCCACCGAAGCCAGCCTAGGGTTCACCCCTCCTCAGGATTCCACTTCCTAAACCCTCCTCTAAGCCAGCCTCTCCTCCCCTGTCACTCTGCCCGCCCCCGCCCCCCGTCCCCCACCCCCGACCAGGGCCTTAGTTCAGCTTCTTACTTGGAAATAAGAGGCAGTTTTCACGGGCTTCCCTGGCGGCGCAGTGGTTGAGAATCTGCCTGCCAATGCAGGGGACATGGGTTCGAGCCCTGGTCCGGGAAGATCCCACATGCCGCGGAGCAACTAAGCCCGTGCACCACAACTACCGAGCCTGTGCTCTAGAGCCCATGTGCCACAACTACTGAGTCCGCGAGCCACAACTACTGAAGCCTGCGTGCCTAGAGCCCGTGCTCTGCAACAAGAGAAGTCACCGCAATGAGAAGCCCGCGCACCACAACGAAGAGTAGCCCCCGCCCCCGCTTGCCACTAGAGAAAGCCCGCACGCAGCAACGAAGACTCAACGCAGCCAACGCTAAGTTAATTAATTATTTTTTAAAAAGTGGCAGTTTTCGACTCACCGATTCCCCGCCTGCTTTCTCCCCCTTTAGTTCATTCTCCACACCCAGCCAGGGGAATTTTTCTAAACCACAAGATTGACCATGTCACCCACCTGCTGAAAATTCTGCTATGGCTGCCCAGCGCCCCTCACACCAAGCCCACTCCTCAGTGAGCCTTGCATCCCACTTTCAGGAATGCGGAAGCCATCCAGCTCTGCCTCTCCAGCCCAGCCCTCACCCCAGAGCTCCTGGCCAATAAAGTTGACTCCTCGCTGGATGTGTCCCCTTGGACAGCCACATGGACCCACCGCTGGACAGTTACCAAATTGAACTTCTCCCCTTCTCATCCCCATGCCGGGTCTTAGCGGCGATACTACTCTCTCCAGAAGCCTTCTCTGATCCCCTCTCAGGCTGGCTGAGTCCCCTGGGGGAACACACAGCCCATGTTCATCTCCAGGTGCCAGGGCTGCCTGGGATGGACTGCCCGGCCTCCGGTCCTGGTTCTCCCTGCGCTGGTACCTGAGGACGGCTGGTAAGCTACCACAGAACAACACAAAGTTGTTCTCTCACAGTTCTGGACGCCAGAAGCCTGAAACCAAGGTGAATGCACGGTCACGCGCCCTCCAAAGCCTCTTTGGAAGAATCTCTCCTTGCCTGTCCCTAGCTGCTGGTGATGCCGCTGTCCTTGGGGTTCTTTGGTTTGAGTCAGCACCACTCCACTCCCAGGCTCTGTCTTCACAGGGCCTTCTTCCTGTGTCCACTGGTCTCTGTTTTCTCTTCTTGTAAGGTCACCAGTGATTGGATTAGGGCCCACCTGATGACCCCGTCTTAACTTGATGACATCTGCAAAGACCCTGTTTCCAAATAAGGTCACATTCACAGGGCGGAAGTTTATGAACACACCCTTTGGGGGGACACAGTTCAACCCACAGCCCTTCTCTTCCTAGTTGCATGACCTTGGGCAGGTTGTAAGGCCTGTGTGTGTGTGAATTGGTGACACTACTAGGGCAGTGTCCCCTTTGGGAGAGGCTGCTAGGCAGAAATGGCTGCGCCGGGTCAGAGCCCGCCTCCCCGGAGGGCCCGGGCTCGCACCTGCCAGGCTGCCCTCCTCCGGAACCCGCAGGGTGGGGACAGTGGGAGAAGGACGCGGCAGCGGCTGGGGCTCCAGGTTTAGGGACCTGCGGGGCCGGGGGGCCGGCCGCAGGGCTCCCTCCGCCCTGGCCCCGCCTCCCGCAGTCCCGCCCCGGCATTGGCCCCGCGCCGCGAAGCCGCGCCCGCCCTCCACCCGGCGGCTAGCCGGGCTGCTCGGTTTTTGCAGTTCCGGGTCTCTCGGAGGGAAGGAAAGGACACCCGAGAACGGAGAGCGATGGTGAGAAGACGGGTGACCTCCACCTTGCCCCACACCCCGCCTGCGGCCCCTGCACCCCCATTCTCCAGGGACTGCCCAGATCCAGGACCAGCCAGGGCAGGGCCCTCCGCCAGCGCTCACCACTCGCTCAGGCTTTGGCTAAAGAAACATTGTTTTGTGCTAAAGCAGCGCTTCTTTTTCTAATTGTGAAGATTGCATGAAATTAAAACCCAGAACAGCAGAAAGGAGAAAATAAAAGTTCTTCCTAAGTCCTGGGCCTGCAGCGAGAGATATAAGCGCTGGTAACAGCTTTCAGAGCGCTTTGGACTGCTTCTGTTCCGGACAGACGAGGGGCTTCACCAGCCTGAGTTGGGGACTGACCAGGAACAGCGGGAATGGCCACTAGGAGCCACTCTCCTTCCCCTGCCGCCCAGCCAGACAGGTCCTTTTTCTTTATTTTACTGGAACAATTTTACATTTACAGAAAAGAGGCAGATATAGTATAGAGTCCCCCCCACCTGCTTCCCCTAGTGTCAACACCTTACATTTCCACAGCTTTGTCAAAACTAAGACACCAAAATTGGTCAATACCCTTAACTAAATCCCAGACCTGAGTCAGAGCCCACCAGTTTTCCCACAAATGTAGAAGACTCTCTTAGAAAGCAAATCTGATTGAGACTTCTGCTGTGGGCTATAACAGAGAAGCTGGGACCTGACTGCACCTCCCACTGTAAACAACCATAACAGGGACAAAAGAGATGAGGCAACCGTTTTCAGGTGGTGGGGGAAGGGAAGAGCACGACTGCGCTCCCCAGGGAGGAGAACTTTATGAGGCACGCCTTGAACGCCCCCTGCCCGCCCACCCAGCTCTCTACCCCTCCTGGCACAGAGGGACAGAGTCCAAGTGGGGCAGCCCGTACCACTGAACCGAGGGCCAGTGATGTGGCTGGAATCTGTGGGGAGGACACTGGAGGAGAGGCCAGTGTGTAGAGGGGAGTCTAAGATGTTCCACTGCCCTTGGCTGGGGTGAGGACCCCAGACGGACCAGAAAACAACTGCTGTGGGAGCTCTGTCCTGGCCCGAGTGGGGGCCTCATCAGGCCCTGTGAACGTCCGTGGCTGAGCAGCCGAGACACCAGGATCCATGCCCTGGGAACTGGGGTTGCACCCTGGAGCAAGACATCCTCCGGTCTCACCCTGTCTCACTACCTACTGCTGCATATCACATGACCCCAAAACCCAGTGGTTCAAAACACCAGTGAACACTGATTATCGCATGCAATTGCTTTGTCAGGAATTCGGGAGTGGGGGAGCTGGAAGGTTCTGGCTCAAGGCTCAAGGTCTCCCATGAGGTGGCAGACAAGATGTCACCCAGGGCTTCCATCATCTAAAGGCTTGACTGGGGGGACTTCCCTGGCAGTCCAGTGGTTAGGACTCCACGCTTCCACTGCAGGGGCCGCGGGTTCGATCCCTGATTGGGGAACTAGGATCCCGCATGCCACGCGGTGAGGCCAAAAAAATTTTAAAAATAAAAAAGAAATAAAGGTTTCACTGGGGCTGTGGATGGGGTGCTGAGATGCTTTACTCAGGTGGTGCTGGTCATTGGCAGGAGGCCTCAGTTCTTCCCCACTTGGGACTCTCTGGGACTGCTCGAGTGTCCTCCTAACATGGGGGCTGGCCTCCCCCAGAGCAGGAATCCAAAGGGGAGGAAGGCAGAAGCTTCAGTCTCTGGTGATCTGGCCTTGGAAAGCACGTTTTCATTTTCAGAGGAAGATAACAGAATCTAGAGACTGTAACATATCATCCACAACAACCAAAATACAATAAAAAGTCTCTAGGCATGCAAAGAAAAGAGAGAATGTGGCCAAAATCAAGGGAAAAGAGCAGTCAATAGAAACCACCCCTGAGCCCAGTGTTATTAGATTTGACATATAAAGACTTCAAAGTCATTGTTTTGAGATATTCAATAATTCAAAGAAAATTAGTGAGTGAGTGAAAAGGTCTAGTGAGTGAAAAGGAATCTATCTCAATAGAAAAAATGGAAACTGTTAAAAAAAAACAAATGAAAGTTCTAGAAATGAAAAGTACATAACTGAAATGACAAAATCACTGGATGGGCTTGACAGACGACTGAAGGTGACAGAAGAAAGAGTCAGTGAATTTAAAGACACACCAATAGGACTTCCCTGGTAGCGCAGGGGTTAAGAATCCACCTGCCAATGCAGGGAACACGGGTTCGAGCCCTGGTCCAGGAAGATCCCACATGCTGCGCGGAGCAACTAAGCCCGTGCCCTACAACTACTGAGCCTGCGCTCTAGAGCTCGTGAGCCACAACTACTGAGCCCATGTGCCACGACTACTGAAGCCCACGTGCCTAGAGCCCGTGCTCTGCAACAAGAGAAGCCATCGCAATGAGAAGCCCGTGCACCGCAACGAAGAGTAGCCCCCGCTCGCCGCAACTAGAGAAAAGCCTGC
>NW_021146633.1:23878-25000 GCF_002837175.3 Physeter macrocephalus
GCTCAGCAACAAAGACCCAACGCAGCCAAAAATAAATAAGTGAATAAATAAATTTTTTAAAAAAACGACAGACCAATAGTAATCATCCAATCTTTTTTTGGCACGTAGCACGTGGGCTTCAGTAGTCGTGGCACACTGGCTCAGTAGTTGTGGCACACGGGCTTAGTTGCCCCGCGGCATGTGGGAATCTTCCCAGACCAGGGAACGAACCTGTGTCCCCTGCATTGGCAGGCGGATTCTTAACCACTGTGCCACCAGGGAAGTCCCAGTAATTATCCAATCTGAAGAAGAAATTATCCGATCAGAGAGGAAAACGTTGAAGAAAATAAAGTCTCAGGCACTTGGCAAACAATATTAAAGGGTTTAACATATGTGTGTTGGAATCTGAGGAGAAAAAGGTAGAAATGGGACAGAAAAAAAATATTTGCCAAAATGATGGCCAAATGTTTTCCAAAGTTGACAAAAACATTGACTTACACATCCAAGAAGCTCAGTGAGCCCCAAGCAGGATTCAGCCTGTTGGGATGCAAACCACACGTACGCACTTCATAGTCAAACCAGAGGGGCAGGCAGGAAGGAAAGAGACAGTGGACTTAAACAATAGCCATCCAAATGTCACTCTTTTGCCCACTTATCCAAAAAAGAAAAGAGCCGTGTGACTACACTGACTTGTCTGGGTCTCGTGCAGGGGCCTCCTTAGCTTCTGGGTGGCTGTACCTCTGACGGGGACCCACCATGAGCGGCGTAGTGGTACAGGGAACAGCTGAGCAATGAAAGAGGACAGCTTTCGCTCAGGCCCGTGGCACCTACAGGAAGGGCAAGCGTCGCAGTCTTCGTACTGCCAGGAAGCTCCACAGCCACCGACAAGACCAGAAGTGGCATGATAAACAGCACGAGAAAGCCCATTTGGGCACAGCCCTGAAGGCCAACCCTTTTGGAGGTGCTTCGCGTGCCAAGGGAATTGTGCTTGAAAAAGGTGAGGTTGAAGCCAAACCGCCAAATTCTGCCATCAGGACGTGTGTCAGGGCTCAGCTAATCCGGAATGGCAAAAAACACAACAGCCTTTGTACCCACTGATGGTGGTTTGAATTTTATTGAGGAAAACGATGACGTTCTGGTTGC
>NW_021146634.1:0-15690 GCF_002837175.3 Physeter macrocephalus
ATTTATTTTTGGCTGCGTTGGGTCTTCGTTGCTTCGCGCAGGCTTTCTCTAGTTGTGGTGAGCGGGGGCTGCTCTTCGTTGCGGTGTGCAGGCTTCTCATTGCGGTGACTTCTCTTGTTCCGGAGCACGGCTCTAGAGCGCAGGCTCAGTAGTTGTGGTTCACGGGCTTACTTGCTCCACAGCATGTGGGATCTTCCCGGACCAGGGCTCGAACCCATGTCCCCTGCATTGGCAGGCGGATTCTTAACCACTGCGCCACCAGGGAAGTCCCTATATTATCTTTAAGTTTTAACTATGGGACTGTATTAACCACCAGATATTTAAATGAGGGACTTCCCTGGTGGTCCAGTGGTTAAGACTCTGCACTCCCAATGCAGGGAGCCCACATTCGATTGATCCCTGGTCGGGGAACTAGATCCCCGCACGCCGCAACTGAAGATCCCGCACACGGCAACTAAGACCCGGTGCAGCCAAATAAATAAATTAATTTTTTTAATTAAAAAATATTTAGATTAAAACAAGAAATCCACAGAGTGATAAGTGGGATGCAGGCGATAAGACGGGCTTCTCGGACAGTGAGGGAAGTTGGAGGAGAGGTGATATTCGACACAGGTGGTGAGAAAGGCTCCCTAAGGAGGCGACATTTGAGCAGAGAGACCTGTTGACAAGATGGAGCGACCCTGCTGAGACTACCTGAGCAGAAGGTGTTACGGGACAAGGGAACTGCAGAGGCAATAGCTTTGTGCAGAGACAAGGTGTCCTGTTCAAGTGTGGTTGGGCAGAATGAGGGAGGGAGAGAGGGAAGGGAGGGGGCGGGGAGACGGGCAGAGCTGGCTCACGCAGAATCTCATGGGTGGTGGGAAGGCCTTTGACATGTGTGTTGCGTGTGAGGAGAAGCCCAGGGAGGGTCTGATGCAGAGCGTGTGCGTGTCTATGTGTGAGGTGTGTCTCCCTTCACAGGCTGCTTCAGTGCGGCCCTTCGCCTGTTCCCACGGCGACCCATGGCCCAGGCCCGCCGCAGCCCCAGGATACTGCTTGCTTGATGTCTGCTGATTCATACCCTCCTCGTCCAGCCTGGGGACCAGCACGTGCCCTGGCTTGCCTCAATGGCCCGGCACCCGCTGGGTACATGTCTGACCAATTCAACGCAGGATCAAATGTTGGATTTTTCTACGTGATGCGGCTTTGCATGATTTATAAAGTTCTCTGAGATTGTCTATTCAGACACATCTGGTTTGGCTCAAGGGCTCCACCCTTGGCAGTTTTCACTAATCCAGCAGTGAGGCTGGCTGGCCCTCCACCCCTGCTCTAGTCTTCCCTTCTTGGTACTTCCCCTGACCCCAGCACTCAGCCTGAGCCCCTGTGCCTTTGAGGGACTCTCCTGAGCTCCCTGGGCCTCAATGTCCTCGTTCTGAAATGGTGTTGATAAGCCCACCTCTCTGGGTCATAGTGGGACTCAGATGTGCAAGTGACTTACTAAGTGCTCCATCACATGTGGGGGGAGACCAGAGTTACATGTCGGCTTCTGGGTGGTGGCTTCAGGCACTTTTCTTTAAGATGTGATCACTCATCCATTCATTCAAAAGTAATTAGGGATCGCCACAACTACTGAGCCTGTGCTCTAGAGCCCGAGAGCCGCAACTACTGAGCCCGCGCGCCTAGAGCCCGTGCTCCGCAAGAGAAGCCACCGCAATGAGAAGCCCGCGCACCACAATGAAGAGAGCCCCGGCTCGCCGTAACTAGAGAGAACCCGCGCGCAGCAACAAAGGCCCAACACAGCCAAAAATAAATAAATAAAATAAATATATATTTTTAAAAAAATGTAATTAGGGACTTCCCTGGCGGTCCAGTGATTGGGACTCTGCACTTCCACTGCAGGCGGTGTGGGTTCGATCCCTGGTCAGGGAACTAAGATCCCACATGCCACACAGCAACGCCAAAAAAAAAAAAAATCAGCTTCCAGGTTGACCACAGGGACACAGAGATGAACCAGCCCAAGTCCCTGAGCTCCAGGAGGTGACAGTGGGCCGTGTGTGTGTGTGTGTGTGTGTGTGTGTGTGTGTGTGTGTGTGGAACACCCACAAAAAGACAACCACACATCACACTCGACCCTGCTCCTCCGGCAACTAGCCACAGGCTGCTTTCCAGAGCCTTCCTGCCCACAGTGACCCTTTCACGGACGGGCGCTCGACCAGCTCCAGAGCATCACGGTCTTTTTGGGCGGGTGGAGGGAGCAGACCTGTTGGGAGAAAGGAGACTTTTTTCCCAGGAGAAAGAGTCAGCCAGGCCTAGACTTGCTGGGGGCTTCCTGTCACCTGGAGAGCAGAGCCCGCCTGAGGCGGAGCTAAAGTGGGGCGGCAGGGGGACACAACCAGGGGCGCTTCATGCAGAGATGCCCGAGTCCTCCCTGCCCCCCAGCCTCTGCCACGTGCTTACTGGGGAGCCCCAGCCGCTCTGGGGCTGGCCTCCATGGAGCCGAGCAGCTGCAGGGCCCGGGTCCGACCTACCTGGAAGCTCAGAGGCCTCGGCTCCCCTAGCAACCACCCAGAAGGGTAGGGAACGCAGCCCAGAAACGTAGGTCGTGGACATCCCCACCGGGAAACTGACCAACAGGACGGACGCAGCAGGTGAGGGGCCGAGAGTCGAGTCTGCCTTCACCTTCCCACCTTCCCCAGTGGCTGTTCCTAACGGCCTTCCTGGAGACGGCGTATGCGAATAAGCTTGTCAGAATTAGCAAATAAAAATACTCGTACTAAAACATCGTTTGTGTTCATGGGAATTCCCACGCGACGGCGTCCTGTGTCAGCCTGGCAGCCGGTCCTTGCTGAGCCTCACGGCCAGCAAAGTAACACTCACCTCGCACTTCCCTCCCGCTCCGTCCTTTCTCCTTCCCCCGGCTGCCTGGTTCGCCAGGTCCGGAACCGGGATAAAGTAGCAGCACGTGAAGCTGGGCCTCGGGCTCTGTTTTCTGGGGAGCTGAGGTAAGACAAGGCAGTTCAAGTAGATGTTTGTCACTTGCGTCTGAAAGAGGGAGGAGATATGGGAACTTGTGTATATGTATAACTGATTCACGTTGTTGTAAAGCAGAAACTGACACACCATTGTAAAACAGTTATACTCCAATAAAGATGCTAAAAAAAAAAAAGAGTTATGTACCACAATGTTCATTGCAGCCCTACTTACAATAGCCAGGACATGAAGCAACCTAAGTGTCCATCGACAGATGAATGGATAAAGAAGATGTGACACATATATACAATGGAATATTACTCAGCCCTAAAAAGAAATGAAATTGAGTTATTTGTAGTGAGGGTCCGGAACCGGGATAAAGTAGCAGCACGTGAAGCTGGGCCTCGGGCTCTGTTTTCTGGGGAGCTGAGGTAAGACAAGGCAGTTCAAGTAGATGTTTGTCACTTGCGTCTGAAAGAGGGAGGAGATATGGGAACTTGTGTATATGTATAACTGATTCACGTTGTTGTAAAGCAGAAACTGACACACCATTGTAAAACAGTTATACTCCAATAAAGATGCTAAAAAAAAAAAAAAGAACCCTGGTGACAACTCAGCCTCAGTTTCCTCTTCTGTGGCACGAGCGTGGCAACTCCCGCCCCACTCACAGCCCAGGACGGACGAGCACGTCAACGACCTCAGGAGGGGCAAGGTGGCCAGGCCAGAGCCGAGAGGGCACTGCAGCCCCTGCTGGAGAGCTGCCCCACTACCCCAAGTCAACGGGCTGGGAGGCAGGCACTGTGCCCTCAGCAGCTGTGGCCCTCCCACGATCTCTCCCATGGGCCGCGTCTCTGCGGGGGCCCCTTCTTGGGGTCACTGCGCCTGACTCTTTCAGACTCTGCGCTTCAGATGAACAAGCACCGTGGGGACCGGGGGCACCCGCCTCCACCCGTCGTTCTTCCTATGCTGTGCGTTGAAGCCCTCCAGGGGCTCCATCCTGACAAGCTGTGGGTGTCTCGTCCTGCCTTCACCTGACCAACGCGGGCCCCCTGTGTGCACCTTCCATCCCCCCGGAACGGCCTTCAAGGCCCTACATCATCTGGCCTTTGTATCTTTCATCGATTTATTCATTCAACAAATGTAGCTTGAGCACTTACTGCGTGGCGGGCACTGGAGAGACAGCAGAGAACAAAACAGACAAAAATCCGTGCCTTCATGTAACCTATATTCTAGTGGCAGACACAGAACATAAACCATGTAAATAAGTGAAATATATAGTATATTAGGCACTTCCCTGGTGGCCCAGCGGCTAAGACTCTGCGCTCCCACTGCAGGGGGCCCAGGTTCGATCCCTGGTCAGGGAACTAGATCTCACATGCATGCCACAACTAAGGAGCCCGCCAGCCGCAACTAAGAACCGGCGCAACCAAATAAAGAAAGAAATAAAATATTACGGTGTATTACATGGTGATAAGTGTGGGGAAGAGAAACAAAGCAGGGCAGTGGGTGGCGAGTGACCCCGTCCCCGGCCTCCCTGTCTCCTGGGATCAGGGCCCTCCTGCCGCACCAGCTTCTTCCTGCTCCCAGATACGCTGAGCTTGCCCCTGCCACTGCCCATCCAGCTCCCCTGTCCCAGACAGCCCCCCTGCCCCCGTTTCCAAGATCTTCTCGGGGTTGGATCCTTCTTACCACTGAGTCTTAACTCAAATGACACTACAGGGAGGCCCTCACGGGTCAGTATAACCTTGTTATGTTGTTACATGGTCTCCAAAGCACCTCTCTGAGCAAGGATCCCTGTATCTATTCGTTTCTTTGTTTTATGGGGAAATTCTCCCTCCTCCTAGAATTCCCCCTTCCTGAGAGCAGGGACCTTGTCTACCTGGTTTGATGCTGTGATTCCAACGCCTGGAACAGTGCCTGGGACATGACAGATACTCAGCGAATATTCACTGAATGACTGATAAATTCATTGCTCTCCCATCCCCCTACTCCTCTCCTTTCACATAAAGAAATCCCCCCTTTCCTTTTTTTTTTTTTTTTTTTTTTTGCAGTACGCAGGCGTCTCACTGTTGTGGCCTCTCCCGTTGCGGAGCACAGGCTCCGGACGCGCAGGCTCAGCGGCCATGGCTCACGGGCCCAGCCGCTCCGCGGCCTGTGGGATCCTCCCAGACCGGGGCACGAACCCGTGTCCCCTGCATCAGCAGGCGGACTCTCAACCACTGCACCACCAGGGAAGCCCCCCCCCCTTTCCTTTAAGGCTAGTTCATCAAGAATATATTAGTAGGGACTTCCCTGGTGGTGCAGTGGTTAAGAATCTGCCTGCCAACGCAGGGGACACGGGTTTGAGCCCCAGTCCGGGAAGATCCCACACGCCGTGGATCAACTAAGCCCGTGCACCACAACTACTGAGCCCGCGCTCTAGAGCCCACGAGCCACAACTACTGAGCTTGCGAGCCACAATTACTGAGCCTGCGTGCTGCAACTACTGAGCCCGCGCACCTAGAGCCCGCGCTCCTCAACAAGAGAAGCCACCGCAATGAGAAGCCCATGCACCGTAACGAAGAGTAGCCCCGGCTCGCCGCAACTAGAGAAAGCCCGTGCACAGCAATGAAGACCCAACACAGCCAAAGATAGGTAAATAAACAAATAGGATTTTTTTTAAAAAGAATATATTGGTAAACACACCGTCACAGTACTGTGTTACAGAAGGCAACCCTACCTACCATAACAAATAGGCCTCCAAATGAGTCAGCTCTCAAACAAAACAGAAGCAGGCGGCTTTCCTCCACACACTGATGTGGGGACCGGGCTCGTTGTCCCCTGTGGCCACACCATTCCCAAAGGGCTTGTCATTGTCTAGATAGAGCTGGTAGCAGGGGCAGAACTTTGTGGAGATGGCACATCTTCTTCTTAATGCCCGGGTGTGCAAGGGACACATGCCACCTCTGCTCATGTTACTTTGGTAAGAGCTCGTCATACTGCACACCTGGAGGAGGACCTGCGGAGCAGGGGCCCAGGTGAGGCAACAGCTGTGCACTCCAGAAGAGGGAGAGCAGACCTCGCCTGGGGAGCTGTCTGCCTCTGCCACTGATACAGCGTGGTGATCGCTGGGTACAGGAAGTGAAGGAGCGAGGGGGGCCCAGGAGAAACACCTGAGGTAGCCCGGGAGACAGAGTAGTCAAGGAGGGCTTCCCAGAGCAGGAGGTGCTGCGGTGACTCACGAAGGATGATTAAGAACCTGCTGGGCCAAGAGGAAGGCGACC
Source organism: Physeter macrocephalus (assembly GCF_002837175.3). NCBI lineage: Eukaryota > Metazoa > Chordata > Mammalia > Artiodactyla > Physeteridae > Physeter > Physeter macrocephalus. Next base: position 6,213 of record NW_021146634.1, read on the forward strand.
GCTTGGGAGAGATAGCTGGGTGCGAAGGTTTAGAGAAAAGAGAGCGCATGACATAACTCATTGCAGAAACTGCTGACAGCTTAGAGTCCCTGGAGAACAGAGTTCAAGGGAAGGAAGCAGGAGCAGTAAGGAAACTCACGCACAGAGACTGGGCCGTGGTGGGTCGCGAAGGCCTTTGATCCAGGTGTCAACGGGGCCTTTTCCTGTTTTCCTCGTATTGACAGCCAAGATCCAAAATTGAGGGCAAAGAGCACGGAGGATCTGACACTTCGGATAACTAGGACATCGGCTGAGACGGGGGCGCGCACGCGCAGAGAAGCGGCGGGACTGACCCCGCCACGACGGCTCCCCTCTTCCCCTCCCGACACCAAGCAGCAGCAGAATCATGGGCAGAGGGGACAGAGGGGATTCTTGCGGTCACAGGGCCGCTGAGCCCAGAGCACGGGGCTCCCACTCCCCCACCGCTGCCAAGGTGAGGTGTAAAGCTGGGGTGGGGGAAGCAGGACGGACTAGCATCTCATTTCCCAAGGGAACCTCTGCGTCATCGGCAGCAGATGTGTGGATCCTGCCCTCTGCCTTCCTGGCAGGGACAGGAGAGGGGCTCAAAGAGGAGGCTGCAGGGCGGCTGCCTGCAAACCTGCGTGGGTAAAGCCACTAGGCAGGCCTTTCCCAGAGTCAAGGGGTTGGTCCAAAGGGCAGCAGGCTTGAGCCTCTGTATCAGCGATCTACTGCTAAAAAACTAAACACCCCCAAACCTCAGGGCCATAAACTTGGGGTCATTTCTTATCTCATGATTCCTGTGGGCCAGGAGGTCAGACTGAAGATCATGTGCGTGACTTCTCTCTACTCCGTGCTGTCTGAGAGGCCGTGAAGGCTGGGAGCTAGGATGACCTGAAGGCCTGCCCGGGGCTCGCTCACACGCTGGCCGCCTGGTGCTTCCCAATAAGCGTCTTTCCATAGGGCTGTTTGTGTGCACGCAACACGGCAGCTGGCTTCCCCCTGAGAAAACTGTCCAAAGGACTGAGGTAGACGCTGTAACGTAGGATAGGACCGAGCCTCAGAAGTCCTATGTCATCACCTCCACAGAACTCAGCTGGTCACACGGGTCAGCTCCCACTCGGTGGGAGAGGGGACCACGGAAGGACGTGAACCCCAGCGGTAAGCATCACGGGGGCCAACGTGGAGGCTGGAGACCACAGCCCTCTCGTTGGCTCCGCAGCCAGGAGGGCTGGCCAGGGATGGGGCACCTGAAGAGGATGAGCCAGACGGGCAGGAAGAGTTCAAGCCTGAGTCAGCCCTCCCTCATCATGGACCTGAGCTGTGGGACGGCCCCAAAGGGCTCTGCGGACAACTCACACATGGCCTGTGCGGATGCAGGCCCAACAGAGATGGCAGTGCTCACGGAGCAGCTGGGACCTGAAAGATCTGTTCACAAGATGGCCCTTTCCCCACTGCTCTCCAGTGTCACCTTTGCCATAAATCGGATGACTGGGTATTTATGGGTCTATTTCTAGACTGTCCTGTTCCACTGATCTGTTTGCCCATCTTTATGCCAGGACCACACTAGATTAATCGCTATACTTACATTATAGGTCCTGATATCTGGCAGTGTAAGCCCTCCAGCTTCCTTCCTCCTCTCCTGGGTGGCCTTGGCTATTGCTGGCCTTGTGCATTTCCATGTAAATTTTAGAATCAACTTGTCAATTTCTACCCCAAAAAATTCTGCTAGAAGATAGACTGGGATTGCATGGCATTTATACTCGACTTGGGGAGAATTTTATTGAGTTGTACACTTACTTATTATTTGAATGCTTTTTCCTATGTATGTTACACTTCAAAAATATTTAATATCATTAAGAAATCTGCTACCCTGGCTTCCCTGGGGGCGCAGTGGTTGAGAGTCCGCCTGCCGATGCAGGGGACGCGGGTTCGTGCCCCGGTCCGGGAGGATCCCACGTGCCGCAGAGCGGCTTGGCCCGCGAGCCATGGCCGCTGAGCCTGCGCCTCCGGAGCCTGTGCTCCTCAACGGAAGAGGCCACAACAGTGAGAGGCCCGCGTACTGCAAAAAAAAAAAAAAAGAAATCTGCTACCCAGAGCATATTTCATACTTATATTACAAGACACTGCGATTCTTCAACCAAATAACACTAAATTTTTTTTAAAAATTTTACATTTTTTTCCCGGGGGGGGGGTCTGTGTTCCCTCAAATTCCATTGTTTGCATACCATCTTCCCATGCCATCAATACTGCTATTTATGGAAAGGGAGTTGACTTAGAAATTTTTTTAACTTTTTTTAAAGAAAAACTTTGTATCACCATCATAAGGGGATAATGAGTCTCTCTTGACATATATAGAAGATAACTGGCAAAATAAGCATAATGAAAATAAGCATTATTGCATTATAACTAGATATTGTCTGCTGAAGGAAGCCTGCTCTCTTTGTTCAAAATGTGTATTTGCAAGTGCCAGAGAAATGCAACATACGCACTGCTATCATACTTAGAATTTCTCCTTGAGGTATTCAGAAAGATTGGAAAATAACTGGAAAAGGAATACTTTTGTCACTTTTCTCTTTTGGAGCTAATTGTAGATTCACATGTAGGTGTAAGAAATAATCCAGAGAGATGGCTTGAACACTTTCCTGAATGTCCCCCAAGGGTGACATTTTTGCAAAGCTATAGCTCTTCAGTGCGAGGACACTGACATTGGTCGCATTCAGAGCTCCTCAGTCTTACTTGTACTCAGTTCTGCGTGTGTGTGCGCGCGCACCCATGCGTGTGCATGCTACGTGCTGTATAACTGAATCCCCTGTGTAGGTCTGTGTATCCACCACCAGACTGTTTTTTAATTTCGTCCTCACTCAGGAACCCGGGCCGATGGTGCCAGCCTCCACCACTGCAGACCACCCGCTGCTATGTTTGTTCCAGGGCGCAAATGTGGAAACTCCTGCTCTGCCTCTTCAAGGCCTCTGCCCACATGTAAAACATGATGCCTCCATTCATGTTTCCTTAGACAAAGCCTGTCACCTGGTCACAACAACTTCCATGAGGCAAGGAAGCATGATCTTACTATGACCCTGAAAGGAGGATAATCTGAGTATTAATGAACAGCATTGAATGTTTGGACAGTATTTGAATATTAATGACCATTATCACACCGTTTAGACATTTCTCTCCCACTGACTGCACTAGTGAGCAACCTAAAAGGCCAGGACTCTATTCCATTCTTGGAAGAAACAAGGCAAACAGAACACAAACTGTTACGTAAAACTTTCAAAATAACCTAACACAGGTATTCCCCACTTTTTGCAAGTTCGCTTTATGCCACTTTGCTTTTATGAAAGACCTACGTTAGTACCTGTTTTCACTAACCAAAAGATCTCTAAAGAGGATTTTCACTTTTACGAAAAAAGGCAAAAAGCAGAAATAGTGTTCATCGTGTGTTCTGCAACCAGCTGTCACAGAGGCAGCACGTGCTCTGAGCAGCAGGCGTGGTCCCGCCAAGCTCCTTCCCCCAGGAACCACACTCAGCGCCTCAGCATCAAGCCGCCACAAGTTTTAAACTGTGTCTGCAAGCATCTTATCCTGATTTATTCTGTGCATCTGTGAGCAAGGTGTGTCCTAAGGTAACTGCTCCTTCGCTTTATGCCATTTGGCTTATGAAAGGTTTCTTAGGAATGCTTTACTTTCGGATAGTGGGGGAAAGCTGTTATGAATAATGCTGAGAGAGTAGCCTCATTTTCCTTCTCCGTGTTCTCTGGAGGTATCTCAAGTGTGGGACAGTTATCTGGATCATCTCTCTCTCTGCCCTTTCATTAAACCAGGCACCAGGATCCACCCATCTGGCGTCCTATTCCTCTCCTGGGTTCATCCTTTGTTCCATTCCAACGCCTGACCTTGCATCCCATACAGCACGCACCACGATTCTACCCTCCTACTGGGGCCCGGCCTCCACTCTGCCTCAGGGATCTTTCTTTACTTTCAATGTTTCTGCCAAATGGAACTCAATAATTAAACATCGTGATAACAATTAATTTGATACTCAAAACAGAGACTCCAAAGAACTAACTGTTTTGAGCTTTCCTTTCCAGGCTTTGTCCAGATGCAGATGGAATTTTCATGCAATAATATCAGTATACAGACTTTTTTTTTTTTTTTTTTTTGGTTGCACCGCGTGGCTTGTGAGATTTTAGTTCCCCGATCGGGGATGGAACCCAGGCTGTTGGCAATGAGAGCATGGAGTTCTAACCACTGGACTGCCAGGAAGTTCCCTATGGACCATTTTTATACTGCCTCTTTTACCTAATGTTATACCAAATGCACTTACGTTACCAAATGGTTCCTAAGCATCCTAAAATCAGCTATCACTTTTACTTTCTCTCTGATTATGTAAACAACATATGATCATTACTGAACATTTTAGAAAAATCAGGCATCTGTGAATAGGAAAACGAGGCATCAGCAATCATCCCACCTAGAGACAACTGGTAAAACAATATGTGGTATACATCATTTGTGTCTTTTGTCTATGTTTGATATAACACACTGCAATAGTTACCTTCAGAAAATATCAAAATCACCTTAAAACTTAGCAGCTGAAAACGACAAGCCTTTATTATCTCATGGTTTCTGAGGGTCGGGAATCCAGGGGTAGCTTGGCTGCGTGTATGTGGCTGCAGTTGACGTGCTGGCTGAAGTTACAGTCACCTTGAGGCTTGACGGGGGAAGGACCCACCTGGATGCTGACTCTCGCGGCTGTTGGCAGGCGTAGGTCTGCACTGGCTTGTCTGAGACAGCAGTTCCTCCCCACCCGGGAGCCCCACAGAGCTGATCAGGGCCTGGAGCCACTTCCCCAGAGCGAGGGATGCGTGTGAGAGGAAGGGTGATGGAGAGGCTCCATCTTTTTAGAACTTAGTATCAAAAGCGACATTCCACCACTTCTGCTATGTTGTTTGCTACAAGTTGAGTCCCTAAATCTGGCCCGCACCAAAGACCAAGGGATACACAAGGGGATGAAAATCACTGGGGGTCATTTTAGAGGCTGCCTTCCTACCAGTTATATGAAACATTATTTTGTCACCTACTTGTTTTTTGTTTATTTGATATATAGTTCATATTCCACAAAACTTACCATTCACCAATTTTAAAGTGTACAACTTAGTGGTTTTTAGTATATTCACAGGGTTGTGGAAATAGCACCACTTACTCCAGGGCATTTTCATGACCCCATAAAGAAACTCCATGTCATTTGTAGCCACTCCCCATTCCCTCTTTCCCAGCCCCGGAGACCAGTGATCTACTTTCCGTCTCTACGGATTTGCCTATTCTGAATACTGCACATAAGTGCACATATGCAGTATCTGGATATTACATACATGGATACATATGAGTTGCATATATATGCGGCCTTGTGTTTTGGTTTCTGAGCTATAATGTTTTCAAGGTTCTTCCGTGTTGTAGTGTGTCGTCAGTGCTCATTCCTCTCTATGGCCAAGAAAGATTCCACTGTATGGAGAGACACATTTTGTTTATCCATTCATCAGTTGATGGATATTTGTTCTCTTTTTTGGCTATTAGGAATCATGCTGCTATTAATACTCACGTACACATTTTTGTGAACCTATGTTTTCAACTCTTGGGTATAAACCTGGCTGGTCATACGGTAACTCTACGTATAATTTTTTGAGGAACTGCCAAACTACTTTCCAAAGCTGCTGCATCATTTTACATTCCCATCGGCAGTGTATGAGACTTGTGACTTCCTTATATCCTGGACAACGCTTGTCATTGCCCATTTTTCTTTTCCCGTACTCATCCTAGAGGGTGTGAAGTGGTTTCTCATTGTGGATTTGATTTGCATTTTCCTAGTGACTAATGAAGTTTGTATATTTTCATGTGCTTATTGAACTTTTGTATACCTTCTCTGGAGAAACGTCTATTCAAATCCTTTGTCCATTTTTCAATTGGGTTGTCTTATTATTGTTTTTATATATTCTGGGTAACACATCCTTAGCAGATATATGATTTGCAAATATTTTCTTCCATTCTGTGGATTTTTTCACTTTCTTGACAGTGTTCTTTGACACATGAAAGTTTTAAAATTTGGTGAAGTCCCATTAATTTTTTTCCTTTGTTGCTTGCGGTTTAGATGTCATAGCTAAGAAACCACTGTGTACTCTAACGTCGTAAATATTTACATCTATGTTTTCTTCTTTGTTTTGTTGGCCGCGCAGCTTGCAGGATCCCAGCCACCCAACCAGGGACTGAACCTGGGCCCTCAGCAGTGAAAGCGTGGAGTCCCAACCACTGGAGTGCCAGGGAATTCCCACATTTTCTTCTAAAAGTTTTACAGTTTTAGCGGTTACATTTGGGCCTTTGATCAATTTGAATTAACTTCTGTATATGGTATCGTTAGGGATCCAACGTCATTCTTTTGCAGTGGTCCCAGTACAATTTGTTGAAAAGAATATTCTGATCCCATTAAATGAGCTTGTCACCCTAACTGAAATCAATTGCCTGTAGATATATGGGTTTATTTCTGGACTCTCTAATCTGTTCTATTAATCCACATGTCTATCTTGATGCCACTACCACACTGTCTGGATTACTGTTACTATGTAGTAGTTCTGAAATTGGGGAGTGTGAGGTCCTCTAACATTGTCCTATTTTCCAAGGTTGTTTTGACTATTCTGGGTCCCTTGCATTTCCAAGAGATTAGGATCAGCTTGTCAGTGTCTGTCAAAAAAAAAAAAAAAAAAGAAAAAAAAAAGAAATCAGTTGGGTTTTGATACAAATTGCATTGTAGCTATAGATCCGTTTGGAGTGGATTATCATCTTAACAATATTATGTCTTCCAATCTATGAATGCAAGGTGTGTTTCCATTTACTTAGATCTTCTTTATTTCAACAATGTTTTGAACTATTCAGTGTATAAATCTTGCACTTTTGTTAAATTTATTCCTAAGTATTTTATCCTTTTCAATCTATTACAAATGGAATTTTCTTAATTTCATTTTCAGATTCTTCATTGCTAGTGCACAGATATAGAACTTTTTTGTATATTTATCTTGTATCTAGTATTTATCTTGTATCTAGTAACCTATCTGCTAAGCTTGTTTATTAGCACTGTGTGTTGTGTATGTTGTATTTATTCCTTAAGAGTTTCTATATGTAAGATCGTGTCATCTTTCTTTCCAATCTGAAAGCTTTTTTTTTTTCGGTACGCGGGCCTCTCACTGCTGTGGCCTCTCCCGTTGCGAAGCACAGGCTCCGGACGCGCAGGCTCAGCGGCCATGGCTCACGGGCCTAGCCGCTCCGCGGCATGCGGGATCCTCCCGGACCGGGGCACGAACCCGTGTCCCCTGCATCAGCAGGCGGACTCTCAACCACTGCGCCACAAGGGAAGCCCCTGAATGCCTTTTATGTCATTTTCTTGCCTAACTGCCCTGGCAAGAACTTCCAGAACAATGACGAAAGGAAGTAATGAAAGCAGACATCCTTGTCTTATTCCTAATCTCAGGGAAAACTTCTTATTCTTTCACCATTAAATATGTTAGCCATGGATTTTTCGTAGATGCCCTTTATCCATTTGAGGAGGTTCTCTTCTGTTCTTATTTTGTTAAGTGGTTTTTAAAAATCATATATAGTATTGGATTTTGTCAAAGGCTTTTTCTACATCTACTGAGATGCTCATGTGTTTTTTTCCCATTTTGTTCAATTAATATGGTATATTACATTAATTGATTTTCATATGTTCAATCAGCTTTGCATCCTGAGATAAATCCCATTTGGTCATGGTGTATAACCCTTTTTATATGCTACGGGATTCAGTTTGCTAGCATTTTGTTCAGGACTTCTGTATCTACGATCACAAAACATACTGGCCAGTAGTTTTCTTTTCTTGTGATGTCTTTGTCTGGTTTCAGTGTCAGGGTAATTCTGACTTCAGAAAATGAGCTGGGAAGTGTTCTCATAATTTTTGGTGAAAACTGGTCATTTTAAATAATTGAATGTACAGCTCTAGAAATAAGATTTTCTCCGTCCCCAAGGTCTGTTGTCATTACTGCTTGTCGTAGTAGTTGTTAAGTAACTACCGTGAACTAATTCTATAGTGTCTGTATTCTTTGTCACATAAGGTCACTGACGTCTCTATTCAGTTAAGTTAATGGCCAGCTAATGATAGGACAGAGATTTCTTTTAATGCCTGGAACAAATAAATCTCCCATTCTTTGCCAAGGCGCTGTGAGTGTAGCTAGGACAGGCTTTCAGGGTGCAGACAGGCAGTTTACACCGCCACCTGACTTCATTTCCTGAGTGGGCAATGCTTCAAGGTCAACAAAGGTGAGAGCTTAGGGCTTTCTCAGTTCTTTTCTTAGCAAGTGCACATCCCTGCGCACACAGACCCACATGTGTGCACGACCACCCAGACTTCCCAGAATGCGCCAAAGGTTCCAAAGCCCTTATGGAACTCTATTCCCTAAACTTTTAAGCTTTTTTCTTTTTTCAGGTCTACTGTTTGACCCAACTCTTATCTGCTGCCTCTAACAATCACATAGTTAAAAAACATGCCTGTAATTGTTTTTTTTAAAAATGTCCCCTAGAGAGAAGACTTTTCACACTGAGTGAGCTCCAAGGCAGCCTTGCAACTGAGGGCTTCCAGGGAACCACCACACTGATCAGATAATGGCATCCATTTGAGAAAGTGTCTTCAAAGAGTTCTAGCTCCATCCTTCTGCCTCTGGTAGCTGCCATGTGGCACCAGAAATGTAGGCTGTTATTTCTAAAGGCTACTGTGGACCTGGAAAACAGAGGATGAGTCTAGGGCAAGTTAAAATGTCATAACACTCACTGTTCACCCTTCTTTTTTTTTTTTTTAATTTTATTTATTTTTTTATACAGCAGGTTCTTATTAGTTACCCATTTTATACATATCACTGTATACATGTCAATCCCAATCTCCCAATTCATCCCACCACCGCCCCCCACCACCACTTTCCCCCCTTGGTGTCCATACGTTTGTTCTCTACATCTGTGCCTCTACTTCTGCCCTGCAAACCAGTTCATCTGTACAATTTTTCTAGGTTCCACATATAAGCGTTAATATACGATATGTTTCTCTCTTTCTGACTTACTTCACTCTGTATGACAGTCTCTAGATCCATCCACGTCTCTACAAATGACCCAATTTTGTTCTTTTTTTATGGCTGAGTAATATTCCATTGTATATATGTACCACATCTTCTTTATCCATTCGTCTGTCGATGGGCATTTAGGTTGCTTCCATGACCTGGCGATTTATTGTAAATAGTGATGCTGTTCAAATAGTATTTGAACATTGGGGTGCATGTGTCTTTTTGAATTATGGTTTTCTCTGGGTATATGCCCAGTAGTGGGATTGCTGGGTCATATGGTAATTCTATTTTTAGTTTTTTAAAGAACCTACATACGGTTCTCCATAGTGGCTGTATCAATTTACATT
>NW_021146634.1:15902-25000 GCF_002837175.3 Physeter macrocephalus
ATTACTCTAGGAGGTGGATCAAAAAAGATTTTGCTGTGATTTATGTCAAAGAGTGTTCTTCCTATGTTTTCCTCTAAGAGTTTTATGGTGTCCAGTCTTACATTTAGGTCTCTAATCCACTGAGTTTATTTTTGTATATGGTGTTAGGGAGTGTTCTAATTTCATTCTTTTACATGTAGCTGTCCAGTTTTCCCAGCACCACTTATTGAAGAGACTGTCTTTTCTCCATTGTAGATCCTTGCCTCTTTTGTCATAGATTAGTTGACCATAGGTGTGTGGGTTTACCTCTGAGCTTTCTATCCTGTTCCACTGATCTATATTTCTGTTTTTGCGGCAGGACCATATTGTCTTGATTACTGTAGCTTTGTAGTACAGTCTGAAGTCAGGGAGTCTGATTCCTCCAGCTCCATTTTTTTCCCTCAAGACTGCTTTGGCTATTCGGGGTCTTTTGTGTCTCCATACAAATTTTAAGATTTTTTGTTCAAGTTCTATAAAAAATGCCATTGGTAATTTGAAAGGCATTGCATTGAATCTGTAGTGTTCACCCTTATTCTTGAATAAATGCTCTCCAGCTTGTTTCAAGACCTTGGCTAGTTTCCACACTTCTCAAAAAGTTGATTCTGACAATTTTTGCCAATGTTCTGGTTGACTTTATGGAGGAGGCAATTTTTGTAATCCTCACACTGCCATTTTCACTCACACCATCATTTTCACTCACACTTGTGTTGAAACTTGAAACTAAACCTTGAAATTTTTCAAATATGCCTAATTATTCCAAAGTATGATCTTCTCATGACTGATTAGCATTCCATCCTATGAATACATTATTGTTTATTTAACAGCCACCTCCTGACTGGTAGACATTAGGTGGTGGAAGGCTCCAGGGACATGCAGGAACCAGCTTGTGCTGACTCTGAAGAGCCACTTGCGTACATCTCTTCCCAATTCCCTCCTTCAGTAAAGTTCCATTGGTAGCTTGAAATCAGCCATGGTGGAAACGCTTACACCACAGAAACCGGCAAAATTACAAAATATTTCCCCCCACCCACAAATGACAGGCAGCTTTTAAGCATTTAACTGCACATCACTGGGTGCAGGTATCATAACAGAGAGCCATAACAGGACCACGTGTTGGTTTGGTTTGGTTTGGTTTTGGCTGCGTGCCATATGGGATCTTAGTTCCCTGATCAGGGACTGAACTTGTGCCCTGCAGTGGAAGTGCAGAGTCTTAACCACTGGACCACTAAGGAAGCCTAGGACCATGTTTTATTAATTTGTGTATCCTTAAGACTCAGCTGGAGGCCTAGCACACAGTAGGTGATCAGGACTTTTTGTTCTTTTTGTGTACACACTTCCTGACATAGGTGGATTCCCAGTTTGAACCTTATTTTATAATCTTCCTTGATTTAGCATAACTTTAAAACACATTATACTTGACACATAATTGTCATTATTTTAATGGCTGCAATTTTCTTTTGACTAAATGAGTATTTCTTTAACCCCTCCCATGTCGATTTATTATTACTTCATTTCCAGTATTTCATGGTGATGAACATCTCCATGAAATGAGCTTTCTATATCTTGCTGAAACTCCTTTAAAGCTGGGAACAGGCTACCTTGCCAAAAGAACACCTGAGACAGAGTAAAAAACACATATGACCTCCTAGATCATTAACTCTTTTACACAGTAAATGTCTTTTCTGGGCCCAACTCCCTATCACAGGGACTCAGGAAGAACACACCTGCACCACACATTCACAAACAGGTACTACGTTTGGGATTTTAAAGCTGTGTACACTGTGTACAGATTAAGTCGTATCTGCAAGACAGTGGTGCTCATCACGTAACTGCATAGTTGCAAACCAGGAATAATCAGGATGTACTTTCAGCTGCTCGAATAGAACCAGAACACTTGTGTACTTGACAGGTTTCTTTCTCATCTATTAATAGCCCAGTTTGCAGTATCAAGGAGCCAGGCTGCAAAAATACATACTGTTGCTCAACTGTCCCTGGGGTGCCCTGGTCTGCGTGGCCCAATGTGGCTGACTGCTTATTGGAAAAGGCCTCTTCCCTTTCAGGGGACCTGAAGCGCACAGAGCACTTGGTCTCACACGCCACAGCCCAGGCTTAATCATACGGCTCACATAGCTGGAAGGGAATCTGGGAAATGTAGCATTTGATCGGGCTGACCATATATCCAGCTAAAAATTGAGGGTCATAACATGAAAAGTAGAGGAGAACTGATTTGGGGCAAAATTAGCATTCTCTCCTACAGGTTCCAATACCTTTAAAAATGAATTAATACTTGTTAAGTTCTACAGATTTATCTATTTTTTTCTGTACTTATTTTAAAAATACCCCAGTTATATTGCATCATCATTTTTATGTTAAAAGCGTTAGGTTGGTAAACTGAAACCTTTACACTGTATCAGAAAACGTACTACCCTGTTTCAGTCTTCTTCTTTTTATACGCCAGGAGCTAAAAGGAATTGGCCCAGACCTTGCTCAGCTGTGTAACCAAAGACAGGTGAGACCTAGTCTCTGCCTTCCAGGTCTGGTGTGGGAGACAAACATGTAAATAAATCATTACAGAAGGAAAACACAAAAAGCTATAGAAGCCAAGAACCAAACTTCTCCCAGGAGGAAAGAGAAAGCTTCTAAGAAGAGGAAATCCAAATTCATCCAGAAAGAAACAAGAAAGAGCCTTCCTGACAAAGGCACTGAACGCTGGAGGCACCTCACCAACCCAACTGAACACCGGGTGGATGGTGGCTAGAGATGATGCTGGGCCCAGGTCTCGGAGGGGAAGGCGCCTCACTTGTCCGACTGTGGTGGTATGTGAACTGGCTCTCATCATCCGTTTCAACTTCCTCGTGTGCCTTCACAGGCTGCTGAGGCCAGAAAGCTGAAAACTACATATCCCTGTCTTCCTTGCAGCTAGAATTCTGGATGAGTTAGCTCCACCAGTGAAGTGCACTGATGCAGCTAGGAGTGAGGTCATGGCCATCTTTTTGCTTCTCTGGTTGCTACTGCTGGCTAGCACAGCCAGGGAAACACTATGTTTCAGCAGCAATTCAGCTTTTTAAAAAAAATAAATTTATTTATTTTATTCATTTTATTTTTAGCTGCGTTGGGTCTTTGTTGCTGCACGTGGGCTTCCTCTAGTTGTGGCGAGCAGGGGCTACTCTTTGTTGCAGTGCGTGGGCTTCTCATGTTGCAGAGCATGGGCTGTAGGCACGCAGGCTTCATTAGTTGCAGCACACAGGCTCAGTAGTTGTGGCTGGCGGGCTCTAGAGCACAGGCTCAGTAGTTGTGGCGCATGGGCTTCGTTGCTTTGCGGCATGTGGGATCTTCCCAGACCAGGGCTCGAAACTGTGTCCCCGGCACTGGTAGAGGGTTCTTAACCACTGCACCACCAGGGAAGCCCAGCAATTCAGCTTTGTGTGAACTAAGAGACTGAGAGAGTTGCAGCCATGGCAGAGGCTCTCTTATATCTGGAACATAGCTCCAGTGACGCCCCCTTTTCCTGATTGTGGGAGAGGCTTCAGCTCCCCTGGTAGGCCAGTTCTGCTGTGTTGTTCTGGCTGCATTCTTGAAGGCCCACTCAGAGACATTCCTTGAGGCCCTCCAATGACTTTGTAAGCATCTAACACCCTGGATTAGATCCCTCTCTGATTAAAATTGGTAGAATGGCTTGTTTCCTCTAACTGAACTCTGATTAATGCAGAGGCTTGCCGTTAAAACTGACTATTCAACCGCATTCCACCTAAAATGTGGCTCAAGTGCAGGCTCTGGCTTACATTCTGGAGAGCCTCTTGTTGTTATGCGCAAGCAGCAGCATGGACAGCCCCCCCCTCCCCCGCCGCCACCAAAAAGCTCCCCTGACCTGGGCTGCCTCAGTGGAGAACAGATCACTTCTGAGAGCAGCTGAGGGCAAGCAGAGACACAGCCTTCGCTGTAGGGATCCTGCTTCTGACAGATCTGTCCTCCTTCCACACCCAAAGGCAAGGGCTGTACAATCCTAGCCACCGCTCAGGCCAAGTGAGTGTCTGCAACAAGACACGGAAGGAGTTAAAATACCTACCATCACAGAGATTTGGGTCCTCCTTCACTTCCCTACAAACAAAGCCATGAAGTTAAATGGGAGACTCTGGGGAGAGGGTGGGGGAGGGGGCCTGCTGGTGGTTCGTTAGCAGAGAGCAGGGCCATCACTCTGCATCCATCACCTGACTGTGGTACACAGAGGAACATTTTAAATTTTAATCACTGTCTACTTATTTTAAGGTAGAGTAGGAAAATATAACATGTGAAACAAACCCAATTTCATGAGCACTATCTCTTCAGGACATGTTTAAAAGGCAAACCAATTGGGGGGATAATTAGGTAAGTAAGAGTAGAACTGGCATGAAGATATGGCCAGAATCATGCAGGTGGCATGCCAATCCCTAAGATTTGGAAACCCCACTGCAAGATGACATTTGGTCCCCGTGACAACAGTAGGAGTTGCTCAATTTTTGCCTCCACTTTAGAATAGAGAGTGAGGATCAGAAAATTGAAATGACCTGTCAGTGTCACATGGCTGCTAGTGGTCAGTGACAAAGCTGGGATTCATTCCTGGCTGGTATGGTCTTCACCCCAGTCCCACCCCCACCTTATACAGACTCCGAAAGCCACCAGTAAGCATCACTTTGGAGAAGTGAAGACTCTTCCAGTCCACTTCCTCCTGGCGGCTGTGGTCATCCACCAGGTTCCTGGCTGCCCTCTGATGGGGCTGGTGTGCTGCAGGGAGAGCTCAGGAGGTGTGGCCTGCACATCCGAGCAGGCTGCCTCCTCCAGGGTGCAGGCTGGAAGGAAGCAGCCACCTTCAGGCTCAGGGCAGAGAGGGGGGGCCCTCGCTGGGTCTCTCATGCTTCTTCTTGGCCTCCTCTCTGGGCTGCAGCTGATATCCCAGGAAAACAAATGAGAAAGTGCAGCTGGGATGGTGTGGGGGGTTGGGATGCTGCCTGGGCACAGGCTGAGAGTCCCTTCTCAAAAGCCTATGATCTGTGTGGCCCAGGTCTCAGGGTCAGAGCTGTTCTAGCCAGCCCTCCTGAGGGGCCAGTGGCCGTCGGTGTGCCTCCTGTGCCCGAGGCTCCAACGCTGTCCGAGGGCGCCAGCTGGGGGCCTCAGAAGCCAACCAGCCAGGAAGGCGAAGGTCTTCTGGGCATGGCTGCAGCTCACTGCTCTTCTGCAACCCAAACAACTTCCATTTCATCTGTTTCACATTCTAAAAACAGTTTGAGGGGGCATTCCCTGGCGGTCCCGTGGTTAGGACTCTGTGCTTCCACTGCAGGGGGCCCGGCTTCGATCCCTAGTCGGGGAACTAAGATCCCGCAAGCCGCAATGGTGTGGCCTAAAAACAAAAGACAACAGTTTGAGAACCACTGCCTTAGCATCTCCTAGGCCTCAGGTTTGAAGAACTGTGCACAGGGCCCGCACTGCCTCTGAAGATATCCAGGGCAGAAATGGATAGGAGAGAGGAGGAGTGATGGCAAGTGATGACCGAGGGGCCTGGGGAACCAGTTGAGCAGGAAGGACAGCGGGTTCCAGACTCTGGCCTTTACCAAACGCTCTTCTAAAGTGCTTCCTTGTCATTCCCGCCTAGCTTAAAAATACACGTTGGGAGAATGCCTGGGTAGCTCAGTCGGTAGAGCATCAGGCTTTTTTTTTTTTTATTGGCCAGCCACGGGGCTTGTGCGATCTTAGTTCCCCCACCAGGGACTGAATCTGGGGCCATGGCAGTGAAAGCACCGAGTCCTAACCACTGGACCACCAGGGAACTCCCCTAGAGCACCAGACTTTTAATCTGAGGGCCCAGTGTTCAAGTCCCTGTCCAGGTGCAAAAAAATAAAATAAATAAAATTTTAAAAATAAATAACCAATTAAAAAATAAAATTTATAAACAACCTAAATGCCCATTGACAGATGAATGCATAAAGTGTGGTCAGGACTTCCCTGGCAGGCCAGTGGTTAAGACTCTGCAATTCCACTGCAGGGGGCACGGGTTCAACCCCTGGTGGGGGAACTAAGATCTCAAATGCCACGCAGCACAGCCAAATAAATAAATAAATAAATAAATGACGTGGTACATACAGACAATGGAATACTACTCAGCCATCAAAAAGAACAGAATAATGCCATTTGCAGCAACATGGATGCAACTAGAGATTATCATACTAGGTGAAGTGAGTCAGAAAGAGAAAGCCTGGAGAACTGCCACTGTAACCAAATGATCTCATTTAACATTGGCAACATTGGCATAAAGCAACACCATGGACCTCTTGACAAGATGAACCGAGACGGACCCAATATCACATATAGTACTTCTGTCAAAAATGTAAAGCCTGGATGTATTAAGAAGGAAACATCAGGCAGACCCAAACCGAGGGACAGTCTTCAAAATAACTGGCCTATGCTCTTAAAAAATCTCAAGGTCGCAAAAGACAAAGAAAGACTAAGAAACTGTTCCAGATCAAGAGACTTAAGGAACATGAAAACAAAATGCAATGCATTGTACTGGAATGGATCTTAGACCAGGAAAACACCACCACCATCACCACCATAAAGAGGACATTATTGGGACAATGGAAGAACCTGAATACGGGCTGTAAATTAGATAACAGGATTGTATCAATGCTGAATTTCCAGATTTTGATACTGGTACTCTGGTTTTGTACCAGACTGCCTCTGAATTTAGGAAATAAACTCTGAAGTTAGAGGTTAAACACAAAGATGTTTTCAATTCACTCTCAAGCTGTTTAGAGAGAGAGAGAATGATAAAGGCAAAAAATTTACCTAAATAATATATGGTCAAGTCAGACAACAGAGCATGGAGGACAGGGGAGGGTTTCTCCCACACCCTTTGCTGCCACCTCCCAGACACAAGCACGATCTTTCACGTATTTCTCTGGGCTCAGATAATCATCTATACACAGATGCATGGTTTGCTGGGGTTTGGTCTCTTTTTAAAAACAGGGTCATAGATTACATGTTACCCTACAATTTGATTTTTAAAATAGTTTTTAAAGTTTTTTCTTTAAATAAAAGCAATATATGCATATGGTTAAACATTAATGGTACTGAAGGGCTTCAACTGCCCCACCCCTTCCTGACCCCAAGGCTGCTCCTCAGAGCAGTCACTCTTAACCGTTTGTTTTGCTGGCCTTTACCCCTATAGCTCTAAATAACACGCTTATCCTGCTGTTTCTGGGTATATGAATGGTACATTGACTTCCTGCTTTGCGTGAAGATTTAATTCACTTACACCTTCCTCCACTGTTTCCAAGGGTTTTCATCACTATCTGCAGTCCTTCTATAATTTCCACTCTGGCCGTATCTGAGCTCCAGCTCTGTACCTTTTCCTTCCCTCACCCTGGCACCTGTCTACTTCTTTAACTATAACTTTACACTGCCAAACTGATAATATTTTATGTTGTTCTGTAACCGTAATTGTCTTCCTTGCCGAGTTGACAGGTGGACTCTCTCAATAAATACTGCTCATATGATTAGCACGATAGAAATATTATTAGCTGCACAACCAAGCAGTGTACTATGGTTACATCTCCTTTCTTGGGCAGCCTTTGATTTTCCTTGCATTCAACTTCTTTTACTTGACAGTATGTCAAAGGTCTTCCAATTTTTTTAATGACCATATGGTAATTTGAGTAGGTAGATTTAAATTTTAAAAATTAAACTAAATTTTTATAGTGGTAAAATATACATAAAAAGGCCATCTTAACCATTTCTAAGTGCACAGGTCAGTGATGTTAAGTACATTCTCGCTGTCGTGCGACCATTGCCACCATCCGTTGCGTAACTTCTTCATCATCCTGCACTGAAACTGTCCCCATTAAACACGAACTCCTCAATCCCCGCCCCCACCCCCAGCCCCTGGGACCACTGCTCTACTTCCATCTCTAAGGTTACTCTAGAGATCTCATAAAAAATGGCATCACACAACATTTGTCTTTTGTCCTTTTGGCTTACTTCACTTAACATAATTTCCTCAAAGTTCACCCATGTTGTAGAGGATGTCAGAATTTCCTTGCTTTTTACAGATGAATAACATTCAACTGTATGTATGGATAGGCAGCATTTTGTTTTCTCTTCATTGTCCACTGAAGGATATTTGCGGTGTTTCCACCTTTTGGCTACTGTGAATAATACTGCTGTGTGGGGCTTCCCTGGTGGCGCAGTGGTTAGAATCCTCCTGCCAATGCAGGGGACACGGGTTCGAGCCCTGGTCCGGGAAGATCCCACATGCCGTGGAGCAACTGAGCCCGTGTGCCACACTACTGAGCCTGTGCTCTAGACCTCGCAAGCCACAACTACTGAGCCTGCGCTCTAGAGCCCGTGCGCCACAACTACTGAGCCTGTGCTCTAGAGCCCACAAGCCACAACTACTGAGCCTGTGCTCTGGAGCCCACGAGCCACAACTACTGAAGCCCGTGCACCTAGAGCCTGTGCTCCACGACAAGAGAAGCCACCGCAATGAGAAGCCCGCCCGCCGCAACGAAGGGCAGCCCCCGCTTGCTGCAACTAGAGAAAGCCCGCACGCAGCAACGAAGACCCAACACAGCCAAAAAGAAAAATAAATAAATTTATTTAAAAAAAATACTGTTGTGAACATTGTTGTACAAATACCTGTTTGAGTACCTGCTTCCAGTTCTTTTGGGAATATGCTCAGAAATGGAATTGCTGGATCATATGGAGATTATATATACATATTTTTAAAGGAAACTCCATAGTGTTTTCCACAGCAGCCACACCATTTTACATTCCCACTGGAAGTGTAAAAGGGTTCCAATTTCTGCTTTTTTGATGATTCCTAAAGGGTGTGAAGTGTTATCTTATTGTGGTTTTGATTTCTATTCCTTAATGATCAGTGACGTTGAGCATCTTTTCATGTGTTTATTGGCCATTTGGATAACTCCTCTGGTGAAATATCTTTTCAAGTCCTTTGGGCATTCTATTTAAAATTCATTTTTTAAATTGTGGTAAAATATTCATAACAAAATTAACTACTTATCAGTGTACCAGTGGCATTAAATACATTCACA